>NW_026114710.1:0-53257 GCF_025201925.1 Gopherus flavomarginatus | reverse complement strand
TGGCGCTCAGGGGTTGGGCCCCTGGAGCTGGTGTTGGGGCCCTCAGTGATTAGGACCCTGGAGCTATGTTTCGGGCGCTCTGGGGTTGGGCCCCTGGAGCTGGTGTTGGGGACCCAGGTTTTAGGCCCGTGGAGCTATGGTTCAGGCACTCAGGGGTTGGACCCCTGGAGCTATGGTTCGGGCGCTCAGGGGTTGGTTCCCTGGAGCTGCTGTTGGGGCCCCCAGGTTTTGAGTTCCTGGAGATTGTGTTGGGGTTCGCAGGGGTTGGGCCCCTGGAGCTGTGGTTGGGCCCCCCAGGGTTTAGGCCCCTGGAGCTATGGTTCGGGCGCTCAGGGGTTGGGCCCCTGGAGCTGGTGTTGGGGCCCCCAGGGGTTGGGCCCCTGGAGGTGGGATTGGGGCCCCCGGGGGTTAGGCCCCTATAGCTATGATTCGGGCGCTCAGGGGTTGTCCCCCTGGAGCTGGTGTTGGGGCCCCCAGGGGTTGGGCCCCTGGAGGTCGGGTTGGGGCCCCCGGGGGTTAGGCCCCTATAGCTATGGTTCGGGCGCTCAGGGGTTGGGCCCCTGGAGCTGGTGTTGGGGCCCTCAGGGATTAGGCCCCTGGAGCTATGGTTCAGACACTAAGGGTTTGGGACCCTGGAGCTGCTGTTGGGGCCCCCAGGGGTTGGGCCCCTGGAGCTGGTGTTGGGGCCCCAGGGGCTAGGCCCCTGTAGCTATGGTTCGGGCGCTCAGGGATTGGGCCCCTGGAGCTGGTTTTGGGGCCCCCAGGGGTTGGGCCCTTGGAGCTGGTGTTGGGGCCCCCAGGGGTTAGGCCCCTGGAGCTATGGTTCGGGCGCTCAGGGGTTGGGCCGCTGGAGCTGGTGTTGGGGCCCCTGACCTAATGTCACCCCTTGCTCTCCCATCCCCCACACAGACAGTCCCGACTCCATCACAGTAATGCCCAGAGCATTTCACGCATGGAGGAACAGTAACACTGTGTGGCCATGCAGGGTAATGCCCAGAGCATTTCCTGCATGGAGCAAGAGTGACACCGTGTGGCCACATAGGGTAGTGCACAGAGCATTTCCCCGCATGGAGCTATGGTTCGGGAGCTCTGGGGTTGGGCCCCTGTAGCTGGTGTTGGGACTCCCAGGGGTTGGGCCCCTGGAGCTGGTGTTGGGGGCCCAGGGGTTAAGGTTCGGGCGCTCAGGGGTTGGGCCCTAGGAGCTGGCGTGCGGGCCCCCAGGGAATAGGCCCCTAGAGCTATGGTTTGCTCACTCTGGGGTTCTGCCCCTGGAGCTGGTGTTGGGGCTCCCAGGGGTTGGGCTCCTGCAGCTGGTGTTGGGGACCCAGGGGTTAGGCCCCTGGAGCTATGGTTCAGGCGCTCAGGGGTTGGGACCCTGGAGCTGGTTTTGGGGCCTCCAGTGGTTGGGACCCTGGAGCTGCGGTTGGGGCCTCCAGGGGTTAGCCCCTGGATCTTTGGTTCGGCCGCTCATTGGTTGGGCCCCTGGAGCTGGTGTTGGGGCCCCAAGGGGTTGGGCCCCTGGAGCTGGTGTTGGGGACCCAGGGGTTAGGGCCCTGGAGCTATGGTTCAGGCGCTCAGGGGTTGGGCCCCTGGAGCTGTGGTTGGGCCCCCCAGGGTTTGGGCCCCTGGAGCTATGTTTCGGGCGCTCTGGGGTTGGGCCCCTGGAGCTGGTGTTGGGGACCCAGGTTTTAGGCCCGTGGAGCTATGGTTCAGGCACTCAGGGGTTGGACCCCTGGAGCTATGGTTCGGGCGCTCAGGAGTTGGTTCCCTGGAGCTAGGGTCGAGGGCCCCAGGGGTGGGGCCCCTGGAGCTCCTGTTGGGGCCCCCAGGTTTTGAGTTCCTGGAGATTGTGTTGGGGTTCGCAGGGGTTGGGCCCCTGGAGCTGTGGTTGTGCCCCCCAGGGTTTAGGCCCCTGGAGCTATGGTTCGGGCGCTCAGGGGTTGGGCCCCTGGAGCTGGTGTTGGGGCCCCCAGGGGTTGGGCCCCTGGAGGTGGGGTTGGGGCCCCCGGGGGTTAGGCCCCTATAGCTATGGTTCGGGCGCTCAGGGGTTGGGCCCCTGGAGCTGGTGTTGGGGCCCTCAGGGATTAGGACCCTGGAGCTATGTTTCGGGCGCTCTGGGGTTGGGCCCCTGGAGCTGGTGTTGGGGACCCAGGTTTTAGGCCCGTGGAGCTATGGTTCAGGCACTCAGGGGTTGGACCCCTGGAGCTATGGTTCGGGCACTCAGGGGTTGGTTCCCTGGAGCTGCTGTTGGGGCCCCCAGGTTTTGAGTTCCTGGAGATTGTGTTGGGGTTCGCAGGGGTTGGGCCCCTGGAGCTGTGGTTGGGCCCCCCAGGGTTTAGGCCCCTGGAGCTATGGTTCGGGCGCTCAGGGGTTGGGCCCCTGGAGCTGGTGTTGGGGCCCCCAGGGGTTGGGCCCCTGGAGGTGGGATTGGGGCCCCCGGGGGTTAGGCCCCTATAGCTATGGTTCGGGCGCTCAGGGGTTGGGCCCCTGGAGCTGGTGTTGGGGCCCCCAGGGGTTGGGCCCCTGGAGGTGGGGTTGGGGCCCCCGGGGGTTAGGCCCCTATAGCTATGGTTCGGGCGCTCAGGGGTTGGGCCCCTGGAGCTGGTGTTGGGGACCTCAGGGATTAGGCCCCTGGAGCTGGTGTTGGGGCCCCAGGGGCTAGGCCCCTGTAGCTATGGTTCGGGCGCTCAGGGATTGGGCCCCTGGAGCTGGTTTTGGGGCCCCCAGGGGTTGGGCCCTTGGAGCTGGTGTTGGGGCCCCCAGGGGTTAGGCCCCTGGAGCTATGGTTCGGGCGCTCAGGGGTTGGGCCGCTGGAGCTGGTGTTGGGGCCCCTGACCTAATGTCACCCCTTGCTCTCCCATCCCCCACACAGACAGTCCCGACTCCATCACAGTAATGCCCAGAGCATTTCACGCATGGAGCAACAGTAACACTGTGTGGCCATGCAGGGTAAGGCCCAGAGCATTTCCTGCATGGAGCAAGAGTGACACCGTGTGGCCACATAGGGTAGTGCACAGAGCATTTCCCCGCATGGAGCTATGGTTCGGGAGCTCTGGGGTAGGGCCCCTGTAGCTGGTGTTGGGACTCCCAGGGGTTGGGCCCCTGGAGCTGGTGTTGGGGCCCCAGGGGTTAAGGTTCGGGCGCTCAGGGGTTGGGCCCTTGGAGCTGGCGTGCGGGCCCCCAGGGAATAGGCCCCTAGAGCTATGGTTTGATCACTCTGGGGTTCTGCCCCTGGAGCTGGTGTTGGGGCTCCCAGGGGTTGGGCTCCTGCAGCTGGTGTTGGGGACCCAGGGGTTAGGCCCCTGGAGCTATGGTTCAGGCGCTCAGGGGTTGGGACTCCCGAGCTGGTTTTGGGGCCTCCAGTGGTTGGGACCCTGGAGCTGCGGTTGGGGCCTCCAGGGGTTAGCCCCTGGATCTTTGGTTCGGCCGCTCATTGGTTGGGCCCCTGGAGCTGGTGTTGGGGCCCCAAGGGGTTGGGCCCCTGGAGCTGGTGTTGGGGACCCAGGGGTTAGGGCCCTGGAGCTATGGTTCAGGCGCTCAGGGGTTGGGCCCCTGGAGCTATGGTTCGGGCGCTCAGGGGTTGGGCCCCTGGAGCTGGGGTGGAGGGCCCCAGCGGTTGGGCCCCTGGAGCTGGTGTTGGGGCCCCCAGGGATGGGCCCCTGGAGCTATGTTTCGGGCGCTCTGGGGTTGGGCCCCTGGAGCTGGTGTTGGGGACCCAGGTTTTAGGCCCGTGGAGCTATGGTTCAGGCACTCAGGGGTTGGACCCCTGGAGCTATGGTTCGGGCGCTCAGGGCTTGGTTCCCTGGAGCTAGGGTCGAGGGCCCCGGGGTGGGGCCCCTGGAGCTGCTGTTGGGGCCCCCAGGTTTTGAGTTCCTGGAGATTGTGTTGGGGTTCGCAGGGGTTGGGCCCCTGGAGCTGTGGTTGGGCCCCCCAGGGTTTAGGCCCCTGGAGCTATGGTTCGGGCGCTCAGGGGTTGGGCCCCTGGAGCTGGTGTTGGGGCCCCCAGGGGTTGGGCCCCTGGAGGTGGGATTGGGGCCCCCGGGGGTTAGGCCCCTATAGCTATGGTTCGGGCGCTCAGGGGTTGGGCCCCTGGAGCTGGTGTTGGGGACCCAGGTTTTAGGCCCGTGGAGCTATGGTTCAGGGACTCAGGGGTTGGACCCCTGGAGCTATGGTTCGGGTGCTCAGGGGTTGGTTCCCTGGAGCTAGGGTCGAGGGCCCCAGGGGTGGGGCCCCTGGAGCTGCTGTTGGGGCCCCCAGGTTTTGAGTTCCTGGAGATTGTGTTGGGGTTCGCAGGGGTTGGGCCCCTGGAGCTGTGGTTGGGCCCCCCAGGGTTTAGGCCCCTGGAGCTCTGGTTCGGGCGCTCAGGGGTTGGGCCCCTGGAGCTGGTGTTGGGGCCCCCAGGGGTTGGGCCCCTGGAGGTGGGGTTGGGGCCCCCGGGGGTTAGGCCCCTATAGCTATGGTTCGGGCGCTCAGGGGTTGGGCCCCTGGAGCTGGTGTTGGGGCCCTCAGGGATTAGGCCCCTGGAGCTATGGTTCAGGCGCTAAGGGTTTGGGACCCTGGAGCTGGTGTTGGGGCCCCCAGGGGTTGGGCCCCTGGAGCTGGTGTTGGGGCCCCAGGGGCTAGGCCCCTGTAGCTATGGTTCGGGCGCTCAGGGATTGGGCCGCTGGAGCTGGTGTTGGGGCCCCTGACCTAATGTCACCCCTTGCTCTCCCATCCCCCACACAGACAGTCCCGACTCCGTCACAGTAATTCCCAGAGCATTTCACTCATGGAGCAACAGTAACACTGTGTGGCCATGCAGGGTAATGCCCAGAGCATTTCCTGCATGGAGCAAGAGTGACACCGTGTGGCCACATAGGGTAGTGCACAGAGCATTTCCCCGCATGGAGCTATGGTTTGGGAGCTCTGGGGTTGGGCCCCTGTAGCTGGTGTTGGGGCCCCAGGGGTTAAGGTTCGGGCGCTCAGGGGTTGGGCCCTTGGAGCTGGCGTGCGGGCCCCCAGGGAATAGGCCCCTAGAGCTATGGTTTGCTCACTCTGGGGTTCTGCCCCTGGAGCTGGTGTTGGGGCTCCCAGGGGTTGGGCTCCTGCAGCTGGTGTTGGGGACGCAGGGGTTAGGCCCCTGGAGCTATGGTTCAGGCGCTCAGGGGTTGGGACCCTGGAGCTGGTTTTGGGGCCTCCAGTGGTTGGGACCCTGGAGCTGCGGTTGGGGCCTCCAGGGGTTAGCCCCTGGATCTTTGGTTCGGCCGCTCATTGGTTGGGCCCCTGGAGCTAGTGTTGGGGCCCCAAGGGGTTGGGCCCCTGGAGCTGGTGTTGGGGACCCAGGGGTTAGGGCCCTGGAGCTATGGTTCAGGCGCTCAGTTGTTGGGCCCCTGGAGCTATGGTTCGGGCGCTCAGGGGTTGGGCCCCTGGAGCTGGGGTGGAGGGCCCCAGCGGTTGGGCCCCTGGAGCTGGTGTTGGGGCCCCCAGGGATTGGGCCCCTGGAGCTATGTTTCGGGCGCTCTGGGGTTGGGCCCCTGGAGCTGGTGTTGGGGACCCAGGTTTTAGGCCCGTGGAGCTATGGTTCAGGCACTCAGGGGTTGGACCCCTGGAGCTATGGTTCGGGCGCTCAGGGGTTGGTTCCCTGGAGCTAGGGTCGAGGGCCCCAGGGGTGGGGCCCCTGGAGCTGCTGTTGGGGCCCCCAGGTTTTGAGTTCCTGGAGATTGTGTTGGGGTTCGCAGGGGTTGGGCCCCTGGAGCTGTGGTTGGGCCCCCCAGGGTTTAGGCCCCTGGAGCTATGGTTCAGGCGCTCAGGGGTTGGGCCCCTGGAGCTGGTGTTGGGGCCCCCAGGGGTTGGGCCACTGGAGCTGGTGTTGGGGCCCTCAGGGATTAGGCCCCTGGAGCTATGGTTCAGGCGCTAAGGGTTTGGGACCCTGGAGCTGGTGTTGGGGCCCCCAGGGGTTGGGCCCCTGGAGCTGGTGTTGGTTCCCCAGGGGCTAGGCCCCTGTAGCTATGGTTCGGGCGCTCAGGGATTGGGCCCCTGGAGCTGGTTTTGGGGCCCCCAGGGGTTGGGCCCTTGGAGCTGGTGTTGGGGCCCCCAGGGGTTAGGCCCCTGGAGCTATGGTTCGGGCGCTCAGGGGTTGGGCCGCTGGAGCTGGTGTTGGGGCCCCTGACCTAATGTCACCCCTTGCTCTCCCATCCCCCACACAGACAGTCCCGACTCCATCACAGTAATGCCCAGAGCATTTCACGCATGGAGCAACAGTAACACTGTGTGGCCATGCAGGGTAATGCCCAGAGCATTTCCTGCATGGAGCAAGATTGACACCGTGTGGCCACATAGGGTAGTGCACAGAGCATTTCCCCGCATGGAGCTATGGTTCGGGAGCTCTGGGGTTGGGCCCCTGTAGCTGGTGTTGGGACTCCCAGGGGTTGGGCCCCTGGAGCTGGTGTTGGGGCCCCAGGGGTTAAGGTTCGGGCGCTCAGGGGTTGGGCCCTTGGAGCTGGTGTGCGGGCCCCCAGGGAATAGGCCCCTAGAGCTATGGTTTGCTCACTCTGGGGTTCTGCCCCTGGAGCTGGTGTTGGGGCTCCCAGGGGTTGGGCTCCTGCAGCTGGTGTTGGGGACCCAGGGGTTAAGCCCCTGGAGCTATGGTTCAGGCGCTCAGGGGTTGGGACCCTGGAGCTGGTTTTGGGGCCTCCAGTGGTTGGGACCCTGGAGCTGCGGTTGGGGCCTCCAGGGGTTAGCCCCTGGATCTTTGGTTCGGCCGCTCATTGGTTGGGCCCCTGGAGCTGGTGTTGGGGCCCCAAGGGGTTGGGCCCCTGGAGCTGGTGTTGGGGACCCAGGGGTTAGGGCCCTGGAGCTATGGTTCAGGCGCTCAGGGGTTGGGCCCCTGGAGCTATGGTTCGGGCGCTCAGGGGTTGGGCCCCTGGAGCTGGGGTGGAGGGCCCCAGCGGTTGGGTACCTGGAGCTGGTGTTGGGGCCCCCAGGGATTGGGCCCCTGGAGCTATGTTTCGGGCGCTCTGGGGTTGGGCCCCTGGAGCTGGTGTTGGGGACCCAGGTTTTAGGCCCGTGGAGCTATGGTTCAGGCACTCAGGGGTTGGACCCCTGGAGCTATGGTTCGGGCGCTCAGGGGTTGGTTCCCTGGAGCTAGGGTCGAGGGCCACAGGGGTGGGGCCCCTGGAGCTGCTGTTGGGGCCCCCAGGTTTTGAGTTCCTGGAGATTGTGTTGGGGTTCGCAGGGGTTGGGCCCCTGGAGCTGTGGTTGGGCCCCCCAGGGTTTAGGCCCCTGGAGCTATGGTTCGGGCGCTCAGGGGTTGGGCCCCTGGAGCTGGTGTTGGGGCCCTCAGGGATTAGGACCCTGGAGCTATGGTTCAGGCGCTAAGGGTTTGGGCCCCTGGAGCTGGTGTTGGGGCCCCCAGGGGTTGGGCCCCTGGAGGTGGGATTGGGGCCCCCGGGGGTTAGGCCCCTGGAGCTATGTTTCGGGCGCTCTGGTGTTGGGCCCCTGGAGCTGGTGTTGGGGACCCA
The DNA here is from genome assembly GCF_025201925.1 of Gopherus flavomarginatus. Taxonomy (NCBI): domain Eukaryota; kingdom Metazoa; phylum Chordata; order Testudines; family Testudinidae; genus Gopherus; species Gopherus flavomarginatus. Next base: position 45,758 of record NW_026114710.1, on the reverse strand, counting down.
GGTTTTAGGCCCGTGGAGCTATGGTTCAGGCACTCAGGGGTTGGACCCCTGGAGCTATGGTTCGGGCGCTCAGGGGTTGGTTCCCTGGAGCTAGGGTCGAGGGCCCCAGGGGTGGGGCCCCTGGAGCTGCTGTTGGGGCCCCCAGGTTTTGAGTTCCTGGAGATTGTGTTGGGGTTCGCAGGGTTGGGCCCCTGGAGCTGTGGTAGGGCCCCCCAGGGTTTAGGCCCCTGGAGCTATGGTTCGGGCGCTCAGGGGTTGGGCCCCTGGAAATGGTGTTGGGGCCCCAGGGGTTAAGGTTCGGGCGCTCAGGCGTTGGGCCCTTGGAGCTGGCGTGCGGGCCCCCAGGGAATAGGCCCCTAGAGCTATGGTTTGCTCACTCTGGGGTTCTGCCCCTGGAGCTGGTGTTGGGGCTCCCAGGGGTTGGGCTCCTGCAGCTGGTGTTGGGGACCCAGGGGTTAGGCCCCTGGAGCTATGGTTCAGGCGCTCAGGGGTTGGGACCCTGGAGCTGGTTTTGGGGCCTCCAGTGGTTGGGACCCTGGAGCTGCGGTTGGGGCCTCCAGGGGTTAGCCCCTGGATCTTTGGTTCGGCCGCTCATTGGTTGGGCGCCTGGAGCTGGTGTTGGGGCCCCAAGGGGTTGGGCCCCTGGAGCTGGTGTTGGGGACCCAGGGGTTAGGGCCCTGGAGCTATGGTTCAGGCGCTCAGGGGTTGGGCCCCTGGAGCTATGGTTCGGGCGCTCAGGGGTTGGGCCCCTGGAGCTGGGGTGGAGGGCCTCAGCGGTTGGGCCCCTGGAGCTGGTGTTGGGGCCCCCAGGGATTGGGCCCCTGGAGCTATGTTTCGGGCGCTCTGGGGTTGGGCCCCTGGAGCTGGTGTTGGGGACCCAGGTTTTAGGCCCGTGGAGCTATGGTTCAGGCACTCAGGGGTTGGTTCCCTGGAGCTAGGGTCGAGGGCCCCAGGGGTGGGGCCCCTGGAGCTGCTGTTGGGGCCCCCAGGTTTTGAGTTCCTGGAGATTGTGTTGGGGTTCGCAGGGGTTGGGCCCCTGGAGCTGTGGTTGGGCCCCCAGGGTTTAGGCCCCTGGAGCTATGGTTCGGGCGCTCAGGGGTTGGGCCCCTGTAGCTGGTGTTGATGCCCTCAGGGGTTGGGCCCCTGGAGGTGGGATTGGGGTCCCCGGGGGTTAGGCCCCTATAGCTATGGTTCGGGCGCTCAGGGGTTGGGCCCCTGGAGCTGGTGTTGGGGCCCTCAGGGATTAGGCCCCTGGAGCTATGGTTCAGGCGCTAAGGGTTTGGGACCCTGGAGCTGGTGTTGACGCCCCCAGGGGTTGGGCCCCTGGAGCTGGTGTTGGGGCCCCAGGGGTTAGGCCCCTGTAGCTATGGTTCGGGCGCTCAGGGTTTGGGACCCTGGAGCTGGTGTTGGCGCCCCCAGGGGTTGGGCCCCTGGAGCTGGTGTTGGGGCCCCAGGGGCTAGGCCCCTGGAGCTATGGTTCGGGCGCTCAGGGGTTGGGCCGCTGGAGCTGGTGTTGGGGCCCCTGACCTAATGTCACCCCTTGCTCTCCCATCCCCCACACAGACAGTCCCGACTCCATCACAGTAATGCCCAGAGCATTTCACGCATGGAGCAACAGTAACACTGTGTGGCCATGCAGGGTAATGCCCAGAGCATTTCCGGCATGGAGCAAGAGTGACACCGTGTGGCCACATAGGGTAGTGCACAGAGTATTTCCCCGCATGGAGCTATGGTTCGGGAGCTCTGGGGTTGGGCCCCTGTAGCTGGTGTTGGGACTCCCAGGGTTTGGGCCCCTGGAGCTGGTGTTGGGGCCCCAGGGGTTAAGGTTCGGGCGCTCAGGGGTTGGGCCCTTGGAGCTGGCGTGCGGGCCCCCAGGGAATAGGCCCCTAGAGCTATGGTTTGCTCACTCTGGGGTTCTGCCCCTGGAGCTGGTGTTGGGGCTCCCAGGGGTTGGGCTCCTGCAGCTGGTGTTGGGGACCCAGGGGTTAGGCCCCTGGAGCTGTGGTTCAGGCGCTCAGGGGTTGGGACCCTGGAGCTGGTTTTGGGGCCTCCAGTGGTTGGGACCCTGGAGCTGCGGTTGGGGCCTCCAGGGGTTAGCCCCTGGATCTTTGGTTCGGCCGCTCATTGGTTGGGCCCCTGGAGCTGGTGTTGGGGCCCCAAGGGGTTGGGCCCCTGGAGCTGGTGTTGGGGACCCAGGGGTTAGGGCCCTGGAGCTATGGTTCAGGCGCTCAGGGGTTGGGCCCCTGGAGCTATGGTTCGGGCGCTCAGGGGTTGGGCCCCTGGAGCTGGGGTGGAGGGCCCCAGCGGTTGGGCCCCTGGAGCTGGTGTTGGGGCCCCCAGGGATTGGGCCCCTGGAGCTATGTTTCGGGCGCTCTGGGTTTGGGCCCCTGGAGCTGGTGTTGGGGACCCAGGTTTTAGGCCCGTGGAGCTATGGTTCAGGCACTCAGGGGTTGGACCCCTGGAGCTATGGTTCGGGCGCTCAGGGGTTGGTTCCCTGGAGCTAGGGTCGAGGGCCCCAGGGGTGGGGCCCCTGGAGTTGCTGTTGGTGCCCCCAGGTTTTGAGTTCCTGGAGCTATGGTTTGGGCGCTCAGGGGTTGGGCCCCTGGAGCTGGTGTTGGGGCCCCCAGGGGTTGGGCCCCTGGAGGTGGGGTTGGGGCCCCCGGGGGTTTGGCCCCTATAGCTATGGTTCTGGCGCTCAGGTGTTGGGCCCCTGGAGCTGGTGTTGGGGCCCTCAGGGATTAGGACCCTGGAGCTATAGTTCAGGCGCCAAGGGTTTGGGACCCTGGAGCTGGTGTTGGGGCCCCCAGGGGTTGGGCCCCTGGAGCTGGTGTTGGGGCCCCAGGGGCTAGGCCCCTGTAGCTATGGTTCAGGCGCTCAGGGATTGGGCCCCTGGAGCTGGTTTTGGGGCCCCCAGGGGTTGGGCCCTTGGAGCTGGTGTTGGGGCCCCCAGGGGTAAGGCCCCTGGAGCTATGGTTCGGGCGCTCAGGGGTTGGGCCGCTGGAGCTGGTGTTGGGGCCCCTGACCTAATGTCACCCCTTGCTCTCCCATCCCCCACACAGACAGTCCCGACTCCATCACAGTAATGCCCAGAGCATTTCACGCATGGAGCAACATTAACACTGTGTGGCCATGCAGGGTAATGCCCAGAGAATTTCCTGCATGGAGCAAGAGTGACACCGTGTGGCCACATAGGGTAGTGCACAGAGCATTTCCCCGCATGGAGCTATGGTTCGGGAGCTCTGGGGTTGGGCCCCTGTAGCTGGTGTTGGGACTCCCAGGGGTTGGGCCCCTGGAGCTGGTGTTGGGGCCCCAGGGGTTAAGGTTCGGGCGCTCAGGGGTTGGGCCCTTGGAGCTGGCGTGCGGACCCCCAGGGAATAGGCCCCTGGAGCTATGGTTTGCTCACTCTGGGGTTCTGCCCCTGGAGCTGGTGTTGGGGCTCCCAGGGGTTGGGCTGCTGCAGCTGGCGTTGGGGACCCAGGGGTTAGGCCCCTGGAGCTATGGTTCAGGCGATCAGGGGTGGGGACCCTGGAGCTGGTTTTGGGGCCTCCAGTGGTTGGGACCCTGGAGCTGCGGTTGGGGCCTCCAGGGGTTAGCCCCTGGATCTTTGGTTCGGCCGCTCATTGGTTGGGCCCCTGGAGCTGGTGTTGGGGCCCCAAGGGGTTGGGCCCCTGGAGCTGGTGTTGGGGACCCAGGGGTTAGGGCCCTGGAGCTATGGTTCAGGCGCTCAGGGGTTGGGCCCCTGGAGCTATGGTTCGGGCGCTCAGGGGTTGGGCCCCTGGAGCTGGGGTGGAGGGCCCCAGCGGTTGGGCCCCTGGAGCTGGTGTTGGGGCCCCCAGGGACTGGGCCCCTGGAGCTATGTTTCGGGCGCTCTGGGGTTGGGCCCCTGGAGCTGGTGTTGGGGACCCAGGTTTTAGGCCCGTGGAGCTATGGTTCAGGCACTCAGGGGTTGGACCCCTGGAGCTATGGTTCGGGCGCTCAGGGGTTGGTTCCCTGGAGCTAGGGTCGAGGGCCCCAGGGATGGGGCCCTTGGAGCTGCTGTTGGGGCCCCCAGGTTTTGAGTTCCTGGAGATTGTGTTGGGGTTCGCAGGGGTTGGGCCCCTGGAGCTGTGGTTGGGCCCCCCAGGGTTTAGGCCCCTGGAGCTATGGTTCGGGCGCTCAGGGGTTGGGCCCCTGGAGCTGGTGTTGGGGCCCCCAGGGGTTGGGCCCCTGGAGGTGGGATTGGGGCCCCCGGGGGTTAGGCCCCTATAGCTATGGTTCGGGCGCTCAGGGGTTGGGCCCCTGGAGCTGGTGTTGGGGACCCAGGTTTTAGGCCCGTGGAGCTATGGTTCAGGGACTCAGGGGTTGGACCCCTGGAGCTATGGTTCGGGCACTCAGGGATTGGTTCCCTGGAGCTAGGGTCGAGGGCCCCAGGGGTGGGGCCCCTGGAGCTGCTGTTGGGGCCCCCAGGTTTTGAGTTCCTGGAGATTGTGTTGGGGTTCGCAGGGGTTGGGCCCCTGGAGCTGTGATTGGGCCCCCCAGGGTTTAGGCCCCTGGAGCTATGGTTCGGGCGCTCAGGGGTTGGGCCCCTGGAGCTGGTGTTGGGGCCCCCAGGGGTTGGGCCCCTGGAGGTGGGGTTGGGGCCCCCGGGGGTTAGGCCCCTATAGCTATGGTTCGGGCGCTCAGGGGTTGGGCCCCTGGAGCTGGTGTTGGGGCCCTCAGGGATTAGGCCCCTGGAGCTATGGTTCAGGCGCTAAGGGTTTGGGCCCCTGGAGCTGGTGTTGGGTCCCCCAGGGGTTGGGCCCCTGGAGCTGGTGTTGGGGCCCCAGGGGCTAGGCCCCTGTAGCTATGGTTCGGGCGCTCAGGGATTGGGCCCCTGGAGCTGGTTTTGGGGCCCCTAGGGGTTGGGCCCTTGGAGCTGGTGTTGGGGCCCCCAGGGGTTAGGCCCCTGGAGCTATGGTTCGGGCGCTCAGGGGTTGGGCCGCTGGAGCTGGTGTTGGGGCCCCAGACCTAATGTCACCCCTTGCTCTCCCATCCCCCACACAGACAGTCCCGACTCCATCACAGTAATGCCCAGAGCATTTCACGCATGGAGCAACAGTAACACTGTGTGGCCATGCAGGGTAATGCCCAGAGCATTTCCTGCATGGAGCAAGAGTGACACCGTGTGGCCACATAGGGTAGTGCACAGAGCATTTCCCCGCATGGAGCTATGGTTCGGGAGCTCTGTGGTTGGGCCCCTGTAGCTGGTGTTGGGACTCCCAGGGGTTGGGCCCCTGGAGCTGGTGTTGGGGCCCCAGGGGTTAAGGTTCGGGCGCTCAGGGGTTGGGCCCTTGGAGCTGGCGTGCGGGCCCCCAGGGAATAGGCCCCTAGAGCTATGGTTTGCTCACTCTGGGGTTCTGCCCCTGGAGCTGGTGTTGGGGCTCCCAGGGGTTGGGCTCCTGCAGCTGGTGTTGGGAACCCAGGGGTTAGGCCCCTGGAGCTATGGTTCAGGCGCTCAGGGGTTGGGACCCTGGAGCTGGTTTTGGGGCCTAAAGTGGTTGGGACCCTGGAGCTGCGGTTGGGGCCTCCAGGGGTTAGCCCCTGGATCTTTGGTTCGGCCGCTCATTGGTTGGGCCCCTGGAGCTGGTGTTGGGGCCCCAAGGGGTTGGGCCTCTGGAGCTGGTCTTGGGGACCCAGGGGTTAGGGCCCTGGAGCTATGGTTCAGGCGCTCAGGGGTTGTTCCCCTGGAACTATGGTTCGGGCGCTCAGGGGTTGGGCCCCTGGAGCTGGAGTTGGGGACCCAGGTTTTAGGCCCGTGGAGCTATGGTTCAGGCACTCAGGGGTTGGACCCCTGGAGCTATGGTTCGGGCGCTCAGGGGTTGGTTCCCTGGAGCTAGGGTCGAGGGCCCCCAGGGGTGGGGCCCCTGGAGCTGCTGTTGGGGCCCCCAGGTTTTGAGTTCCTGGAGATTGTGTTGGGGTTCGCAGGGGTTGGGCCCCTGGAGCTGTGGTTGGGCCCCCCAGGGTTTAGGCCCCTGGAGCTATGGTTCGGGCGCTCAGGGGTTGGGCCCCTGGAGCTGGTGTTGGGGCCCCCAGGGGTTGGGCCCCTGGAGGTGGGGTTGGGGCCCCCGGGGGTTAGGCCCCTATAGCTATGGTTCGGGCGCTCAGGGGTTGGTCCCCTGGAGCTGGTGTTGGGGCCCTCAGGGTTTAGGCCCCTGGAGCTATGGTTCAGGCGCTAAGGGTTTGGGACCCTGGAGCTGGTGTTGGGGCCCCCAGGGGTTGGGCAACTGGAGCTGGTGTTGGGGCCCCAGGGGCTAGGCCCCTGTAGCTATGGTTCGGGCGCTCAGGGATTGGGACCCTGGAGCTGGTTTTGGGGCCCCCAGGGGTTGGGCCCTTGGAGCTGGTGTTGGGGCCCCCAGGGGTTAGGCCCCTGGAGCTATGGTTCGGGCGCTCAGGGGTTGTTCCGCTGGAGCTGGTGTTGGGGCCCCAGGGGTTAAGGTTCGGGCGCTCAGGGGTTGGGCCCTTGGAGCTGGCGTGCGGGCCCCCAGGGAATAGGCCCCTAGAGCTATGGTTTGCTCACTCTGGGGTTCTGCCCCTGGAGCTGGTGTTGGGGCTCCCAGGGGTTGGGCTCCTGCAGCTGGTGTTGGGGACCCAGGGGTTAGGCCCCTGGAGCTATGGTTCAGGCGCTCAGGGGTTGGGACCCTGGAGCTGGTTTTGGGGCCTCCAGTGGTTGGGACCCTGGAGCTGCGGTTGGGGCCTCCAGGGGTTATCCCCTGGATCTTTGGTTCGGCCGCTCATTGGTTGGGCCCCTGGAGCTGGTGTTGGGGCCCCAAGGGGTTGGGCCCCTGGAGCTGGTGTTGGGGACCCAGGGGTTAGGGCCCTGGAGCTATGGTTCAGGCGCTCAGGGATTGGGCCCCTGGAGCTATGGTTCGGGCGCTCAGGGGTTGGGCCCCTGGAGCTGGGGTGGAGGGCCCCAGCGGTTGGGCCCCTGGAGCTGGTGTTGGGGACCCAGGTTTTACGCCCGTGGTGCTATGGTTCAGGCGCTCAGGGATTGGGCCCCTGGAGCTATGGTTCGGGCGCTCAGGGGTTGGGCCCCTGGAGCTGGTGTTGGGGCCCCCAGGGGTTGGGCCCCTGGAGGTGGGATTGGGGCCCCCGGGGGTTAGGCCCCTATAGCTATGGTTCGGGCGCTCAGGGGTTGGGCCCCTGGAGCTGGTGTTGGGGACCCAGGTTTTAGGCCCGTGGAGCTATGGTTCAGGGACTCAGGGGTTGGACCCCTGGAGCTATGGTTCGGGCGCTCAGGGGTTGGTTCCCTGGAGCTAGGGTCGAGGGCCCCAGGGGTGGGGCCCCTGGAGCTGCTGTTGGGGCCCCCAGGTTTTGAGTTCCTGGAGATTGTGTTGGGGTTCGCAGGGGTTGGGCCCCTGGAGCTGTGGTTGGGCCCCCCAGGGTTTAGGCCCCTGGAGCTATGGTTCGGGCGCTCAGGGGTTGGGCCCCTGGAGCTGGTGTTGGGGCCCCCAGGGGTTGGGCCCCTGGAGGTGGGGTTGGGGCCCCCGGGGGTTAGGCCCCTATAGCTATGGTTCGGGCGCTCAGGGGTTGGGCCCCTGGAGCTGGTGTTGGGGCCCTCAGGGATTAGGCCCCTGGAGCTATGGTTCAGGCGCTAAGGGTTTGGGACCCTGGAGCTGGTGTTTGGGTCCCCCAGGGTTGGGCCCCTGGAGCTGGTGTTGGGCCCCAGGGGCTAGGCCCCTGTAGCTATGGTTCGGGCGCATCAGGGATTGGGCCCCTGGAGCTGGTTTTGGGGCCCCTAGGGGTTGGGCCCTTGGAGCTGGTGTTGGGGCCCCCCAGGGGTTAGGCCCCTGGAGCTATGGTTCGGGCGCTCAGGGGTTGGGCCGCTGGAGCTGGTGTTGGGGCCCTGACTAATGTCACCCCTTGCTCTCCCATCCCCCACACAGACAGTCCCGACTCAATCACAGTAATGCCCAGAGCATTTCACGCATGGAGCAACAGTAACACTGTGTGGCCATGCAGGGTAATGCCCAGAGCATTTCCTGCATGGAGCAAGAGTGACACCGTGTGGCCACATAGGGTAGTGCACAGAGCATTTCCCCGCATGGAGCTATGGTTCGGGAGCTCTGGGGTTGGGCCCCTGTAGCTGGTGTTGGGACTCCCAGGGTTTGGGCCCCTGGAGCTGGTGTTGGGGCCCCAGGGGTTAAGGTTCGGGCGCTCAGGGGTTGGGCCCTTGGAGCTGGCGTGCGGGCCCCCAGGGAATAGGCCCCTAGAGCTATGGTTTGCTCACTCTGGGGTTCTGCCCCTGGAGCTGGTGTTGGGGCTCCCAGGGGTTGGGCTCCTGCAGCTGGTGTTTTAGGACCCAGGGGTTAGGCCCCTGGAGCTATGGTTCAGGCGCTCAGGGGTTGGGACCCTGGAGCTGGTTTTGGGGCCTCCAGTGGTTGGGAGCCTGGAGCTGCGGTTGGGGCCTCCAGGGGTTAGCCCCTGGATCTTTGGTTCGGCCGCTCATTGGTTGGGCCCCCTGGAGCTGGTGTTGGGGCCCCAAGGGGTTGGGCCCCTGGAGCTGGTGTTGGGGACCCAGGGGTTAGGGCCCTGGAGCTATGGTTCAGGCGCTCAGGGGTTGGGCCCCTGGAGCTATGGTTCGGGCGCTCAGGGGTTGGGCCCCTGGAGCTGGAGTTGGGGACCCAGGTTTTAGGCCCGTGGAGCTATGGTTCAGGCACTCAGGGGTTGGACCCCTGGAGCTATGGTTCGGGCGCTCAGGGGTTGGTTCCCTGGAGCTAGGGTCGAGGGCCCCAGGGGTGGGGCCCCTGGAGCTTGGGGTTGGGGCCCCCAGGTTTTGAGTTCCTGGAGATTGTGTTGGGGTTCGCAGGGGTTGGGCCCCTGGAGCTGTGGTTGGGCCCCCCAGGGTTTAGGCCCCTGGAGCTATGGTTCGGGCGCTCAGGGGTTGGGCCCCTGGAGCTGGTGTTGGGGCCCCCAGGGGTTGGGCCCCTGGAGGTGGGGTTGGAGCCCCCGGGGGTTAGGCCCCTATAGCTATGGTTCGTGTGCTCAGGGGTTGGGCCCCTGGAGCTGGTGTTGGGGCCCTCATGGATTAGGCCCCTGGAGCTATGGTTCAGGCGCTAAGGGTTTGGGACCCTGGAGCTGGTGTTGGGGCCCCCAGGGGTTGGGCCCCTGGAGCTGGTGTTGGGGCCCCAGGGGCTAGGCCCCTGTAGCTATGGTTCGGGCGCTCAGGGATTGGGCCCCTGGAGCTGGTTTTTGGGGCCCCCAGGGGTTGGGCCCTTGGAGCTGGTGTTGGGGCCCCCAGGGGTTAGGCCCCTGGAGCTATGGTTCGGGCGCTCAGGGGTTGGGCCCCTGGAGCTGGTGTTGGGGCCCCAGGGGTTAAGGTTCGGGCGCTCAGGGGTTGGGCCCTGGAGCTGGTGTTGGGGCCCCAGGGATTAGGCCCCTGGAGCTATGGTTTGGCGCTCTGGGGTTGGGACCCTGGAGCTGGTGTTGGGGCCCCCAGGGGTTGGGCCCCTGGAGCTGGTGTTGGGGCCCCAGGGGCTAGGCCCCTGTAGCTATGGTTCGGGCGCTCAGGGATTGGGCCCCTGGAGCTGGTTTTGGGGCCCCCAGGGGTTGGGCCCTTGGAGCTGGTGTTGGGGCCCCCAGGGGTTAGGCCCCTGGAGCTATGGTTCGGGCGCTCAGGGGTTGGGCCGCTGGAGCTGGTGTTGGGGCCCCTGACCTAATGTCACCCCTTGCTCTCCCATCCCCCACACAGACAGTCCCGACTCCATCACAGTAATGCCCAGAGCATTTCACGCATGGAGCAACAGTAACACTGTGTGGCCATGCAGGGTAATGCCCAGAGCATTTCCTGCATGGAGCAAGAGTGACACCGTGTGGCCACATAGGGTAGTGCACAGAGCATTTCCCCGCATGGAGCTATGGTTCGGGAGCTCTGGGGTTGGGCCCCTGTAGCTGGTGTTGGGACTCCCAGGGGTTGGGCCCCTGGAGCTGGTGTTGGGGCCCCAGGGGTTAAGGTTCGGGCGCTCAGGGGTTGGGCCCTTGGAGCTGGCGTGCGGGCCCCCAGGGAATAGGCCCCTAGAGCTATGGTTTGCTCACTCTGGGGTTCTGCCCCTGGAGCTGGTGTTGGGGCTCCCAGGGGTTGGGCTCCTGCAGCTGGTGTTGGGGACCCAGGGGTTAGGCCCCTGGAGCTATGGTTCAGGCGCTCAGGGGTTGGGACCCTGGAGCTGGTTTTGGGGCCTCCAGTGGTTGGGACCCTGGAGCTGCGGTTGGGGCCTCCAGGGGTTAGCCCCTGGATCTTTGGTTCGGCCGCTCATTGGTTGGGCCCCTGGAGCTGGTGTTGGGGCCCCAAGGGGTTGGGCCCCTGGAGCTGGTGTTGGGGACCCAGGGGTTAGGGCCCTGGAGCTATGGTTCAGGCGCTCAGGGGTTGGGCCCCTGGAGCTATGGTTCGGGCGCTCAGGGGTTGGGCCCCTGGAGCTGGGGTGGAGGGCCCCAGCGGTTGGGCCCCTGGAGCTGGTGTTGGGGCCCCCAGGGATTGGGCCCCTGGAGCTATGTTTCGGGCGCTCTGGGGTTGGGCCCCTGGAGCTGGTGTTGGGGACCCAGGTTTTAGGCCCGTGGAGCTATGGTTCAGGCACTCAGGGGTTGGACCCCTGGAGCTATGGTTCGGGCGCTCAGGGGTTGGTTCCCTGGAGCTAGGGTCGAGGGCCCCAGGGGTGGGGCCCCTGGAGCTGGTGTTGGGGCCCCCAGGTTTGAGTTCCTGGAGATTGTGTTGGGGTTCGCAGGGGTTGGGCCCCTGGAGCTGTGGTTGGGCCCCCCAGGGTTTAGGCCCCTGGAGCTATGGTTCGGGCGCTCAGGGGTTGGGCCCCTGGAGCTGGTGTTGGGGCCCCCAGGGGTTGGGCCCCTGGAGGTGGGGTTGGGGCCCCGGGGTTAGGCCCCTATAGCTATGGTTCGGGCGCTCAGGGGTTGGGCCCCTGGAGCTGGTGTTGGGCCCTCAGGGATTAGGCCCCTGGAGCTATGGTTCAGGCGCTAAGGGTTTGGGACCCTGGAGCTGGTGTTCGGGCCCCCAGGGGTTGGGCCCCTGGAGCTGGTGTTGGGGCCCCAGGGGTTGGGCCCCTGGAGCTGGGGTTGGGGCCCCCGGGGGTTAGGCCCCTGGAGCTATGGTTCGGGCGCTCAGGGGTTGGGCCCCTGGAGCTGGTGTTGGGGACCCAGGTTTTAGGCCCGTGGAGCTATGGTTCAGGCACTCAGGGGTTGGACCCCTGGAGCTATGGTTCGGGCGCTCAGGGGTTGGTTCCCTGGAGCTAGGGTCGAGGGCCCAGGGGTGGGCCCCTGGAGCTGGTGTTGGGGCCCCCAGGGGTTGGGCTGAGTTCCTGGAGATTGTGTTGGGGTTCGCAGGGGTTGGGCCCCTGGAGCTGTGGTTGGGCCCCCCAGGGTTTAGGCCCCTGGAGCTATGGTTCGGGCGCTCAGGGGTTGGGCCCCTGGAGCTGGTGTTGGGGCCCCCAGGGGTTGGGCCCCTGGAGGTGGGGTTGGGGCCCCCGGGGGTTAGGCCCCTATAGCTATGGTTCGGGCGCTCAGGGGTTGGGCCCCTGGAGCTGGTGTTGGGGCCCTCAGGGATTAGGCCCCTGGAGCTATGGTTCAGGCGCTAAGGGTTTGGGACCCTGGAGCTGGTGTTGGGGCCCCCAGGGGTTGGGCCCCTGGAGCTGGTGTTGGGGCCCCAGGGGCTAGGCCCCTGTAGCTATGGTTCGGGCGCTCAGGGATTGGGCCCCTGGAGCTGGTTTTGGGGCCCCCAGGGGTTGGGCCCTTGGAGCTGGTGTTGGGGCCCCCAGGGGTTAGGCCCCTGGAGCTATGGTTCGGGCGCTCAGGGGTTGGGCCGCTGGAGCTGGTGTTGGGGCCCCTGACCTAATGTCACCCCTTGCTCTCCCATCCCCCACACAGACAGTCCCGACTCCATCACAGTAATGCCCAGAGCATTTCACGCATGGAGCAACAGTAACACTGTGTGGCCATGCAGGGTAATGCCCAGAGCATTTCCTGCATGGAGCAAGAGTGACACCGTGTGGCCACATAGGGTAGTGCACAGAGCATTTCCCCGCATGGAGCTATGGTTCGGGAGCTCTGGGGTTGGGCCCCTGTAGCTGGTGTTGGGACTCCCAGGGGTTGGGCCCCTGGAGCTGGTTGTTGGGGCCCCAGGGGTTAAGGTTCGGGCGCTCAGGGGTTGGGCCCTTGGAGCTGGCGTGCGGGCCCCCAGGGAATAGGCCCCTAGAGCTATGGTTTGCTCACTCTGGGGTTCTGCCCCTGGAGCTGGTGTTGGGGCTCCCAGGGGTTGGGCTCCTGCAGCTGGTGTTGGGGACCCAGGGGTTAGGCCCCTGGAGCTATGGTTCAGGCGCTCAGGGGTTGGGACCCTGGAGCTGGTTTTGGGGCCTCCAGTGGTTGGGACCCTGGAGCTGCGGTTGGGGCCTCCAGGGGTTAGCCCCTGGATCTTTGGTTCGGCCGCTCATTGGTTGGGCCCCTGGAGCTGGTGTTGGGGCCCCAAGGGGTTGGGCCCCTGGAGCTGGTGTTGGGGACCCAGGGGTTAGGGCCCTGGAGCTATGGTTCAGGCGCTCAGGGGTTGGGCCCCTGGAGCTATGGTTCGGGCGCTCAGGGGTTGGGCCCCTGGAGCTGGGGTGGAGGGCCCCAGCGGTTGGGCCCCTGGAGCTGGTGTTGGGGCCCCAGGGATTGGGCCCCTGGAGCTATGTTTCGGGCGCTCTGGGGTTGGGCCCCTGGAGCTGGTGTTGGGGACCCAGGTTTTAGGCCCGTGGAGCTATGGTTCAGGCACTCAGGGGTTGGACCCCTGGAGCTATGGTTCGGGCGCTCAGGGGTTGGTTCCCTGGAGCTAGGGTCGAGGGCCCCAGGGGTGGGGCCCCTGGAGCTGCTGTTGGGGCCCCAGGTTTTGAGTTCCTGGAGATTGTGTTGGGGTTCGCAGGGGTTTGGGCCCTGGAGCTGTGGTTGGGCCCCCCAGGGTTTAGGCCCCTGGAGCTATGGTTCGGGCGCTCAGGGGTTGGGCCCCTGGAGCTGGTGTTGGGGCCCCCAGGGGTTGGGCCCCTGGAGGTGGGATTGGGGCCCCCGGGGTTAGGCCCCTATAGCTATGGTTCGGGCGCTCAGGGGTTGGGCCCCTGGAGCTGGTGTTGGGGACCCAGGTTTTAGGCCCGTGGAGCTATGGTTCAGGCACTCAGGGGTTGGACCCTGGAGCTATGGTTCGGGCGCTCAGGGGTTGGTTCCCTGGAGCTAGGGTCGAGGGCCCCAGGGGTGGGGCCCCTGGAGCTGCTGTTGGGGCCCCAGGTTTTGAGTTCCTGGAGATTGTGTTGGGGTTCGCAGGGGTTGGGCCCCTGGAGCTGTGGTTGGGCCCCCCAGGGTTTAGGCCCCTGGAGCTATGGTTCGGGCGCTCAGGGGTTGGGCCCCTGGAGCTGGTGTTGGGGCCCCCAGGGGTTGGGCCCCTGGAGGTGGGGTTGGGGCCCCGGGGGTTAGGCCCCTATAGCTATGGTTCGGGCGCTCAGGGGTTGGGCCCCTGGAGCTGGTGTTGGGGCCCTCAGGGATTAGGCCCCTGGAGCTATGGTTCAGGCGCTAAGGGTTTGGGACCCTGGAGCTGGTGTTGGGGCCCCCAGGGGTTGGGCCCCTGGAGCTGGTGTTGGGGCCCCAGGGGCTAGGCCCCTGTAGCTATGGTTCGGGCGCTCAGGGATTGGGCCCCTGGAGCTGGTTTTGGGGCCCCAGGGGTTGGGCCCTTGGAGCTGGTGTTGGGGCCCCCAGGGGTTAGGCCCCTGGAGCTATGGTTCGGGCGCTCAGGGGTTGGGCCGCTGGAGCTGGTGTTGGGGCCCCTGACCTAATGTCACCCTTGCTCTCCCATCCCCCACACAGACAGTCCCGACTCCATCACAGTAATGCCCAGAGCATTTCACGCATGGAGCAACAGTAACACTGTGTGGCCATGCAGGGTAATGCCCAGAGCATTTCCTGCATGGAGCAAGAGTGACACCGTGTGGCCACATAGGGTAGTGCACAGAGCATTTCCCCGCATGGAGCTATGGTTCGGGAGCTCTGGGGTTGGGCCCCTGTAGCTGGCGTTGGGACTCCCAGGGGTTGGGCCCCTGGAGCTGGTGTTGGGGCCCCAGGGGTTAAGGTTCGGGCGCTCAGGGGTTGGGCCCTTGGAGCTGGCGTGCGGGCCCCCAGGGAATAGGCCCCTAGAGCTATGGTTGCTCACTCTGGGGTTCTGCCCCTGGAGCTGGTGTTGGGGCTCCCAGGGGTTGGGCTCCTGCAGCTGGTGTTGGGGACCCAGGGGTTAGGCCCCTGGAGCTATGGTTCAGGCGCTCAGGGGTTGGGACCCTGGAGCTGGTTTTGGGGCCTCCAGTGGTTGGGACCCTGGAGCTGCGGTTGGGGCCTCCAGGGGTTAGCCCCTGGATCTTTGGTTCGGCCGCTCATTGGTTGGGCCCCTGGAGCTGGTGTTGGGGCCCCAAGGGGTTGGGCCCCTGGAGCTGGTGTTGGGGCCCCCAGGTTTTGAGTTCCTGGAGATTGTGTTGGGGTTCGCAGGGGTTGGGTCCCTGGAGCTGTGGTTGGGCCCCCCAGGGTTTAGGCCCCTGGAGCTATGGTTCGGGCGCTCAGGGGTTGGGCCCCTGGAGCTGGTGTTGGGCCCCCAGGGGTTGGGCCCCTGGAGGTGGGGTTGGGGCCCCCGGGGGTTAGGCCCCTGGAGCTATGGTTCGGGCGCTCAGGGGTTGGGCCCCTGGAGCTGGTGTTGGGGCCCTCAGGGATTAGGCCCCTGGAGCTATGGTTCAGGCGCTCAGGGGTTGGGACCCTGGAGCTGGTGTTGGGGCCCCAGGGGTTGAACCCCTGGAGCTGGTGTTGGGGCCCCAGGGGTTAGGCCCCTGGAGCTATGGTTCGGGCGCTCAGGGGTTGGGCCCCTGGAGCTGGTGTTGGGGCCCCTGACCTAATGTCACCCCTTGCTCTCCCATCCCCCACACAGACAGTCCCGACTCCATCACAGTAATGCCCAGAGCATTTCACGCATGGAGCAACAGTAACACTGTGTGGCCATGCAGGGTAATGCCCAGAGCATTTCCTGCATGGAGCAAGAGTGACACCGTGTGGCCACATAGGGTAGTGCACAGAGCATTTCCCCGCATGGAGCTATGGTTCGGGAGCTCTGGGGTTGGGCCCCTGTAGCTGGTGTTGGGACTCCCAGGGGTTGGGCCCCTGGAGCTGGTGTTGGGGCCCCAGGGGTTAAGGTTCGGGCGCTCAGGGGTTGGGCCCTTGGAGCTGGCGTGCGGGCCCCCAGGGAATAGGCCCCTAGAGCTATGGTTTGCTCACTCTGGGGTTCTGCCCCTGGAGCTGGTGTTGGGGCTCCCAGGGGTTGGGCTCCTGCAGCTGGTGTTGGGGACCCAGGGGTTAGGCCCCTGGAGCTATGGTTCAGGCGCTCAGGGGTTGGGACCCTGGAGCTGGTTTTGGGGCCTCCAGTGGTTGGGACCCTGGAGCTGCGGTTGGGGCCTCCAGGGGTTAGCCCCTGGATCTTTGGTTCGGCCGCTCATTGGTTGGGCCCCTGGAGCTGGGGTGGAGGGCCCCAGCGGTTGGGCCCCTGGAGCTGGTGTTGGGGACCCAGGGGTTAGGGCCCTGGAGCTATGGTTCAGGCGCTCAGGGGTTGGGCCCCTGGAGCTATGGTTCGGGCGCTCAGGGGTTGGGCCCCTGGAGCTGGGGTGGAGGGCCCCAGCGGTTGGGCCCCTGGAGCTGGTGTGGGGCCCCCAGGGATTGGGCCCCTGGAGCTATGTTTCGGGCGCTCTGGGGTTGGGCCCCTGGAGCTGGTGTTGGGGACCCAGGTTTTAGGCCCGTGGAGCTATGGTTCAGGCACTCAGGGGTTGGACCCCTGGAGCTATGGTTCGGGCGCTCAGGGGTTGGTTCCCTGGAGCTAGGGTCGAGGGCCCCAGGGGTGGGGCCCCTGGAGCTGCTGTTGGGGCCCCCAGGTTTTGAGTTCCTGGAGATTGTGTTGGGGTTCGCAGGGGTTGGGCCCCTGGAGCTGTGGTTGGGGACCCAGGGTTTAGGCCCCTGGAGCTATGGTTCGGGCGCTCAGGGGTTGGGCCCCTGGAGCTGGTGTTGGGGCCCCCAGGGGTTGGGCCCCTGGAGGTGGGATTGGGGCCCCCGGGGGTTAGGCCCCTATAGCTATGGTTCGGGCGCTCAGGGGTTGGGCCCCTGGAGCTGGTGTTGGGGACCCAGGTTTTAGGCCCGTGGAGCTATGGTTCAGGCACTCAGGGGTTGGACCCCTGGAGCTATGGTTCGGGCGCTCAGGGGTTGGTTCCCTGGAGCTAGGGTCGAGGGCCCCAGGGGTGGGGCCCCTGGAGCTGCTGTTGGGGCCCCCAGGTTTTGAGTTCCTGGAGATTGTGTTGGGGTTCGCAGGGGTTGGGCCCCTGGAGCTGTGGTTGGGCCCCCCAGGGTTTAGGCCCCTGGAGCTATGGTTCGGGCGCTCAGGGGTTGGGCCCCTGGAGCTGGTGTTGGGGCCCCCAGGGGTTGGGCCCCTGGAGGTGGGGTTGGGGCCCCCGGGGGTTAGGCCCCTATAGCTATGGTTCGGGCGCTCAGGGGTTGGGCCCCTGGAGCTGGTGTTGGGGCCCTCAGGGATTAGGCCCCTGGAGCTATGGTTCAGGCGCTAAGGGTTTGGGACCCTGGAGCTGGTGTTGGGGCCCCCAGGGGTTGGGCCCCTGGAGCTGGTGTTGGGGCCCCAGGGGCTAGGCCCCTGTAGCTATGGTTCGGGCGCTCAGGGATTGGGCCCCTGGAGCTGGTTTTGGGGCCCCCAGGGGTTGGGCCCTTGGAGCTGGTGTTGGGGCCCCCAGGGGTTAGGCCCCTGGAGCTATGGTTCGGGCGCTCAGGGGTTGGGCCGCTGGAGCTGGTGTTGGGGCCCCTGACCTAATGTCACCCCTTGCTCTCCCATCCCCCACACAGACAGTCCCGACTCCATCACAGTAATGCCCAGAGCATTTCACGCATGGAGCAACAGTAACACTGTGTGGCCATGCAGGGTAATGCCCAGAGCATTTCCTGCATGGAGCAAGAGTGACACCGTGTGGCCACATAGGGTAGTGCACAGAGCATTTCCCCGCATGGAGCTATGGTTCGGGAGCTCTGGGGTTGGGCCCCTGTAGCTGGTGTTGGGACTCCCAGGGGTTGGGCCCCTGGAGCTGGTGTTGGGGCCCCAGGGGTTAAGGTTCGGGCGCTCAGGGGTTGGGCCCTTGGAGCTGGCGTGCGGGCCCCCAGGGAATAGGCCCCTAGAGCTATGGTTTGCTCACTCTGGGGTTCTGCCCCTGGAGCTGGTGTTGGGGCTCCCAGGGGTTGGGCTCCTGCAGCTGGTGTTGGGGACCCAGGGGTTAGGCCCCTGGAGCTATGGTTCAGGCGCTCAGGGGTTGGGACCCTGGAGCTGGTTTTGGGGCCTCCAGTGGTTGGGACCCTGGAGCTGCGGTTGGGGCCTCCAGGGGTTAGCCCCTGGATCTTTGGTTCGGCCGCTCATTGGTTGGGCCCCTGGAGCTGGTGTTGGGGCCCCAAGGGGTTGGGCCCCTGGAGCTGGTGTTGGGGACCCAGGGGTTAGGGCCCTGGAGCTATGGTTCAGGCGCTCAGGGGTTGGGCCCCTGGAGCTGGTGTTGGGGCCCCAGGGATTGGGCCCCTGGAGCTATGTTTCGGGCGCTCTGGGGTTGGGCCCCTGGAGCTGGTGTTGGGGACCCAGGTTTTAGGCCCGTGGAGCTATGGTTCAGGCACTCAGGGGTTGGACCCCTGGAGCTATGGTTCGGGCGCTCAGGGTTGGTTCCCTGGAGCTAGGGTCGAGGGCCCCAGGGGTGGGGCCCCTGGAGCTGCTGTTGGGGCCCCCAGGTTTTGAGTTCCTGGAGATTGTTGGGGTTCGCAGGGGTTGGGCCCCTGGAGCTGTGGTTGGGCCCCCCAGGGTTTAGGCCCCTGGAGCTATGGTTCGGGCGCTCAGGGGTTGGGCCCCTGGAGCTGGTGTTGGGGCCCCCAGGGGTTGGGCCCCTGGAGGTGGGTTGGGGCCCCGGGGGTTAGGCCCCTATAGCTATGGTTCGGGCGCTCAGGGGTTGGGCCCCTGGAGCTGGTGTTGGGGACCCAGGTTTTAGGCCCGTGGAGCTATGGTTCAGGCACTCAGGGGTTGGGCCGCTGTAGCTATGGTTCGGGCGCTCAGGGGTTGGGCCCCTGGAGCTAGGGTCGAGGGCCCCAGGGGTGGGGCCCCTGGAGCTGCTGTTGGGGCCCCAGGGGCTAGGCCCCTGGAGCTATGGTTCGGGCGCTCAGGGGTTGGGCCCGTGGAGCTGGTGTTGGGGCCACAGGGGTTGGGCCCCTGGAGCTGGGGTTGGGGCCCCCGAGGGTTAGGCCCCTGGAGCTATGGTTCGGGCGCTCAGGGGTTGGGCCCCTGGAGCTGGTGTTGGGGCCCCAGGGATTAGGCCCCTGGAGCTATGGTTCGGGCGCTCAGGGTTGGGCCCTGGAGCTGGTTTGGGGCCCCCAGGGGTTGGGCTCCTGGAGCTGGTGTTGGGGCCCCAGGGGTTAGGCCCCTGGAGCTATGGTTCGGGCGCTCAGGGGTTGGGCCGCTGGAGCTGGTGTTGGGGCCCCTGACCTAATGTCACCCCTTGCTCTCCCATCCCCCACACAGACAGTCCCGACTCCATCACAGTAATGCCCAGAGCATTTCACGCATGGAGCAACAGTAACACTGTGTGGCCATGCAGGGTAATGCCCAGAGCATTTCCTGCATGGAGCAAGAGTGACACCGTGTGGCCACATAGGGTAGTGCACAGAGCATTTCCCCGCATGGAGCTATGGTTCGGGAGCTCTGGGGTTGGGCCCCTGTAGCTGGTGTTGGGACTCCCAGGGGTTGGGCCCCTGGAGCTGGTGTTGGGGCCCCAGGGGTTAAGGTTCGGGCGCTCAGGGGTTGGGCCCTTGGAGCTGGCGTGCGGGCCCCCAGGGAATAGGCCCCTAGAGCTATGGTTTGCTCACTCTGGGGTTCTGCCCCTGGAGCTGGTGTTGGGGCTCCCAGGGGTTGGGCTCCTGCAGCTGGTGTTGGGGACCCAGGGGTTAGGCCCCTGGAGCTATGGTTCAGGCGCTCAGGGGTTGGGACCCTGGAGCTGGTTTTGGGGCCTCCAGTGGTTGGGACCCTGGAGCTGCGGTTGGGGCCTCCAGGGGTTAGCCCCTGGATCTTTGGTTCGGCCGCTCATTGGTTGGGCCCCTGGAGCTGGTGTTGGGGCCCCAAGGGGTTGGGCCCCTGGAGCTGGTGTTGGGGACCCAGGGGTTAGGGCCCTGGAGCTATGGTTCAGGCGCTCAGGGGTTGGGCCCCTGGAGCTATGGTTCGGGCGCTCAGGGGTTGGGCCCCTGGAGCTGGGGTGGAGGGCCCCAGCGGTTGGGCCCCTGGAGCTGGTGTTGGGGCCCCCAGGGATTGGGCCCCTGGAGCTATGTTTCGGGCGCTCTGGGGTTGGGCCCCTGGAGCTGGTGTTGGGGACCCAGGTTTTAGGCCCGTGGAGCTATGGTTCAGGCACTCAGGGGTTGGACCCCTGGAGCTATGGTTCGGGCGCTCAGGGGTTGGTTCCCTGGAGCTAGGGTCGAGGGCCCCAGGGGTGGGGCCCCTGGAGCTGCTGTTGGGGCCCCCAGGTTTTGAGTTCCTGGAGATTGTGTTGGGGTTCGCAGGGGTTGGGCCCCTGGAGCTGTGGTTGGGCCCCCCAGGGTTTAGGCCCCTGGAGCTATGGTTCGGGCGCTCAGGGGTTGGGCCCCTGGAGCTGGTGTTGGGGCCCCCAGGGGTTGGGCCCCTGGAGGTGGGATTGGGGCCCCCGGGGGTTAGGCCCCTATAGCTATGGTTCGGGCGCTCAGGGGTTGGGCCCCTGGAGCTGGTGTTGGGGACCCAGGTTTTAGGCCCGTGGAGCTATGGTTCAGGCACTCAGGGGTTGGACCCCTGGAGCTATGGTTCGGGCGCTCAGGGGTTGGTTCCCTGGAGCTAGGGTCGAGGGCCCCAGGGGTGGGCCCCTGGAGCTGCTGTTGGGGCCCCCAGGTTTTGAGTTCCTGGAGATTGTGTTGGGGTTCGCAGGGGTTGGGCCCCTGGAGCTGTGGTTGGGCCCCCCAGGGTTTAGGCCCCTGGAGCTATGGTTCGGGCGCTCAGGGGTTGGGCCCCTGGAGCTGGTGTTGGGGCCCCCAGGGGTTGGGCCCCTGGAGGTGGGGTTGGGGCCCCCGGGGGTTAGGCCCCTATAGCTATGGTTCGGGCGCTCAGGGGTTGGGCCCCTGGAGCTGGTGTTGGGGCCCTCAGGGATTAGGCCCCTGGAGCTATGGTTCAGGCGCTAAGGGTTTGGGACCCTGGAGCTGGTGTTGGGGCCCCCAGGGGTTGGGCCCCTGGAGCTGGTGTTGGGGCCCCAGGGGCTAGGCCCCTGTAGCTATGGTTCGGGCGCTCAGGGATTGGGCCCCTGGAGCTGGTTTTGGGGCCCCCAGGGGTTGGGCCCTTGGAGCTGGTGTTGGGGCCCCCAGGGGTTAGGCCCCTGGAGCTATGGTTCGGGCGCTCAGGGGTTGGGCCGCTGGAGCTGGTGTTGGGGCCCCTGACCTAATGTCACCCCTTGCTCTCCCATCCCCCACACAGACAGTCCCGACTCCATCACAGTAATGCCCAGAGCATTTCACGCATGGAGCAACAGTAACACTGTGTGGCCATGCAGGGTAATGCCCAGAGCATTTCCTGCATGGAGCAAGAGTGACACCGTGTGGCCACATAGGGTAGTGCACAGAGCATTTCCCCGCATGGAGCTATGGTTCGGGAGCTCTGGGGTTGGGCCCCTGTAGCTGGTGTTGGGACTCCCAGGGGTTGGGCCCCTGGAGCTGGTGTTGGGGCCCCAGGGGTTAAGGTTCGGGCGCTCAGGGGTTGGGCCCTTGGAGCTGGCGTGCGGGCCCCCAGGGAATAGGCCCCTAGAGCTATGGTTTGCTCACTCTGGGGTTCTGCCCCTGGAGCTGGTGTTGGGGCTCCCAGGGGTTGGGCTCCTGCAGCTGGTGTTGGGGACCCAGGGGTTAGGCCCCTGGAGCTATGGTTCAGGCGCTCAGGGGTTGGGACCCTGGAGCTGGTTTTGGGGCCTCCAGTGGTTGGGACCCTGGAGCTGCGGTTGGGGCCTCCAGGGGTTAGCCCCTGGATCTTTGGTTCGGCCGCTCATTGGTTGGGCCCCTGGAGCTGGTGTTGGGGCCCCAAGGGGTTGGGCCCCTGGAGCTGGTGTTGGGGACCCAGGGGTTAGGGCCCTGGAGCTATGGTTCAGGCGCTCAGGGGTTGGGCCCCTGGAGCTGGTGTTGGGGCCCCCAGGGATGGGCCCCTGGAGCTATGTTTCGGGCGCTCTGGGGTTGGGCCCCTGGAGCTGGTGTTGGGGACCCAGGTTTTAGGCCCGTGGAGCTATGGTTCAGGCACTCAGGGGTTGGACCCCTGGAGCTATGGTTCGGGCGCTCAGGGGTTGGTTCCCTGGAGCTAGGGTCGAGGGCCCCAGGGGTGGGGCCCCTGGAGCTGCTGTTGGGGCCCCCAGGTTTTGAGTTCCTGGAGATTGTGTTGGGGTTCGCAGGGGTTGGGCCCCTGGAGCTGTGGTTGGGCCCCCAGGGTTTAGGCCCCTGGAGCTATGGTTCGGGCGCTCAGGGGTTGGGCCCCTGGAGCTGGTGTTGGGGCCCCCAGGGGTTGGGCCCTGGAGGTGGGTTGGGGCCCCGGGGGTTAGGCCCCTGGAGCTATGGTTCGGGCGCTCAGGGGTTGGGACCCTGGAGCTGGTGTTGGGGACCCAGGTTTTAGGCCCGTGGAGCTATGGTTCAGGCACTCAGGGGTTGGACCCCTGGAGCTATGGTTCGGGCGCTCAGGGGTTGGTTCCCTGGAGCTAGGGTCGAGGGCCCCAGGGGTTGGGCCCCTGGAGCTGGTGTTGGGGCCCCCAGGGTTTAGGCCCCTGGAGCTATGGTTCGGGCGCTCAGGGGTTGGGCCCCTGGAGCTGGTGTTGGGGCCCCAGGGGTTGGGCCCCTGGAGGTGGGGTTGGGCCCCCAGGGTTAGGCCCCTGGAGCTATGGTTCGGGCGCTCAGGGGTTGGGCCCCTGGAGCTGGTGTTGGGGCCCCAGGGCTTAGGCCCCTGGAGCTATGGTTCGGGCGCTCAGGGTTGGGACCCTGGAGCTGGTGTTGGGGCCCCCAGGGGTTGGGCCCTGGAGCTGGTGTTGGGGCCCCAGGGGTTAGGCCCCTGGAGCTATGGTTCGGGCGCTCAGGGGTTGGGCCGCTGGAGCTGGTGTTGGGGCCCCTGACCTAATGTCACCCCTTGCTCTCCCATCCCCCACACAGACAGTCCCGACTCCATCACAGTAATGCCCAGAGCATTTCACGCATGGAGCAACAGTAACACTGTGTGGCCATGCAGGGTAATGCCCAGAGCATTTCCTGCATGGAGCAAGAGTGACACCGTGTGGCCACATAGGGTAGTGCACAGAGCATTTCCCCGCATGGAGCTATGGTTCGGGAGCTCTGGGGTTGGGCCCCTGTAGCTGGTGTTGGGACTCCCAGGGGTTGGGCCCCTGGAGCTGGTGTTGGGGCCCCAGGGGTTAAGGTTCGGGCGCTCAGGGGTTGGGCCCTTGGAGCTGGCGTGCGGGCCCCCAGGGAATAGGCCCCTAGAGCTATGGTTTGCTCACTCTGGGGTTCTGCCCCTGGAGCTGGTGTTGGGGCTCCCAGGGGTTGGGCTCCTGCAGCTGGTGTTGGGGACCCAGGGGTTAGGCCCCTGGAGCTATGGTTCAGGCGCTCAGGGGTTGGGACCCTGGAGCTGGTTTTGGGGCCTCCAGTGGTTGGGACCCTGGAGCTGCGGTTGGGGCCTCCAGGGGTTAGCCCCTGGATCTTTGGTTCGGCCGCTCATTGGTTGGGCCCCTGGAGCTGGTGTTGGGGCCCCAAGGGGTTGGGCCCCTGGAGCTGGTGTTGGGGACCCAGGGGTTAGGGCCCTGGAGCTATGGTTCAGGCGCTCAGGGGTTGGGCCCCTGGAGCTATGGTTCGGGCGCTCAGGGGTTGGGCCCCTGGAGCTGGGGTGGAGGGCCCCAGCGGTTGGGCCCCTGGAGCTGGTGTTGGGGACCCAGGGATTGGGCCCCTGGAGCTATGTTTCGGGCGCTCTGGGGTTGGGCCCCTGGAGCTGGTGTTGGGGACCCAGGTTTTAGGCCCGTGGAGCTATGGTTCAGGCACTCAGGGGTTGGACCCCTGGAGCTATGGTTCGGGCGCTCAGGGGTTGGTTCCCTGGAGCTAGGGTCGAGGGCCCCAGGGGTGGGGCCCCTGGAGCTGCTGTTGGGGGCCCCAGGTTTTGAGTTCCTGGAGATTGTGTTGGGGTTCGCAGGGGTTGGGCCCCTGGAGCTGTGGTTGGGCCCCCAGGGTTTAGGCCCCTGGAGCTATGGTTCGGGCGCTCAGGGGTTGGGCCCCTGGAGCTGGTGTTGGGGCCCCCAGGGGTTGGGCCCCTGGAGGTGGGATGGGGGCCCCCGGGGTTAGGCCCCTATAGCTATGGTTCGGGCGCTCAGGGGTTGGGCCCCTGGAGCTGGTGTTGGGGACCCAGGTTTTAGGGCCGTGGAGCTATGGTTCAGGCACTCAGGGGTTGGACCCTTGGAGCTATGGTTCGGGCGCTCAGGGGTTGGTTCCCTGGAGCTAGGGTTGAGGGCCCCAGGGGTGGGGCCCCTGGAGCTGCTGTTGGGGCCCCCAGGTTTTGAGTTCCTGGAGATTGTGTTGGGGTTCGCAGGGGTTGGGCCCCTGGAGCTGGTGGTGGGGCCCCCAGGGTTTAGGCCCCTGGAGCTATGGTTCGGGCGCTCAGGGGTTGGGCCCCTGGAGCTGGTGTTGGGGCCCCCAGGGGTTGGGCCCCTGGAGGTGGGGTTGGGGCCCCCGGGGGTTAGGCCCCTATAGCTATGGTTCGGGCGCTCAGGGGTTGGGCCCCTGGAGCTGGTGTTGGGGCCCTCAGGGATTAGGCCCCTGGAGCTATGGTTCAGGCGCTAAGGGTTTGGGACCCTGGAGCTGGTGTTGGGGCCCCAGGGGTTGGGCCCTGGAGCTGGTGTTGGGGCCCCAGGGGTTAGGCCCCTGGAGCTATGGTTCGGGCGCTCAGGGTTGGGCCCCTGGAGCTGGTTTTGGGGCCCCCAGGGGTGGGCCCTTGGAGCTGGTGTTGGGGCCCCAGGGGTTAGGCCCCTGGAGCTATGGTTCGGGCGCTCAGGGGTTGGGCCCCTGGAGCTGGTGTTGGGGCCCCAGGGGTTAAGGTTCGGGCGCTCAGGGGTTGGGCCCTGGAGCTGGCGTGCGGGCCCCCAGGGAATAGGCCCCTAGAGCTATGGTTTGCTCACTCTGGGGTTCTGCCCCTGGAGCTGGTGTTGGGGCTCCCAGGTTGGGCTCCTGCAGCTGGTGTTGGGGACCCAGGGGTTAGGCCCCTGGAGCTATGGTTCAGGCGCTCAGGGGTTGGGACCCTGGAGCTGGTTTTGGGGCCTCAGTGGTTGGGACCTGGAGCTGCGGTTGGGGCCTCCAGGGGTTAGCCCCTGGATCTTTGGTTCGGCCGCTCATTGGTTGGGCCCCTGGAGCTGGTGTTGGGGCCCCAAGGGGTTGGGCCCTGGAGCTGGTGTTGGGGACCCAGGGGTTAGGGCCCTGGAGCTATGGTTCAGGCGCTCAGGGGTTGGGCCCCTGGAGCTATGGTTCGGGCGCTCAGGGGTTGGGCCCCTGGAGCTGGGGTGGAGGGCCCCAGCGGTTGGGCCCCTGGAGCTGGTGTTGGGGCCCCAGGGATTGGCCCCTGGAGCTATGTTTCGGGCGCTCTGGGGTTGGGCCCCTGGAGCTGGTGTTGGGGACCCAGGTTTTAGGCCCGTGGAGCTATGGTTCAGGCACTCAGGGGTTGGCCCCCTGGAGCTATGGTTCGGGCGCTCAGGGGTTGGTTCCCTGGAGCTAGGGTCGAGGGCCCCAGGGGTGGGGCCCCTGGAGCTGCTGTTGGGGCCCCCAGGTTTTGAGTTCCTGGAGATTGTGTTGGGGTTCGCAGGGGTTGGGCCCCTGGAGCTGTGGTTGGGCCCCCAGGGTTTAGGCCCCTGGAGCTATGGTTCGGGCGCTCAGGGGTTGGGCCCCTGGAGCTGGTGTTGGGGCCCCAGGGGTTGGGCCCCTGGAGGTGGGTTGGGGCCCCCGGGGGTTAGGCCCCTAGAGCTATGGTTCGGGCGCTCAGGGGTTGGCCCCTGGAGCTGGTGTTGGGGACCCAGGGGTTAGGGCCCTGGAGCTATGGTTCAGGCGCTCAGGGGTTGGGCCCCTGGAGCTATGGTTCGGGCGCTCAGGGTTGGGCCCCTGGAGCTGGGGTGGAGGGCCCCAGGGGTTGGGCCCTGGAGCTGGTGTTGGGGCCCCCAGGGATTGGGCCCCTGGAGCTATGTTTCGGGCGCTCAGGGGTTGGGCCCCTGGAGCTGGTGTTGGGGACCCAGGTTTTAGGCCCGTGGAGCTATGGTTCAGGCACTCAGGGGTTGGACCCCTGGAGCTATGGTTCGGGCGCTCAGGGGTTGGTTCCCTGGAGCTAGGGTCGTGGGCCCCAGGGGTGGGGCCCCTGGAGCTGCTGTTGGGGCCCCCAGGTTTTGAGTTCCTGGAGATTGTGTGGGGTTCGCAGGGGTTGGGCCCTGGAGCTTGGTTGGGCCCCAGGGTTTAGGCCCCTGGAGCTATGGTTCGGGCGCTCAGGGGTTGGGCCCCTGGAGCTGGTGTTGGGGCCCCAGGGTTGGGGCCCTGGAGCTGGGTTGGGGCCCCAGGGGTTAGCCCTGGAGCTTTGGTTCGGCGCTCAGGGGTTGGCCCCTGGAGCTGGTGTTGGGGCCCCAGGGGTTGGGCCCTGGAGCTGGTGTTGGGGACCCAGGGGTTAGGGCCCTGGAGCTATGGTTCAGGCGCTCAGGGGTTGGGCCCCTGGAGCTATGGTTCGGGCGCTCAGGGGTTGGGTCCCTGGAGCTGGGGTGGAGGGCCCCAGGGGTTGGGCCCCTGGAGCTGGTGTTGGGGCCCCCAGGGGTTAGGTCCCTGGAGCTATGGTTCGGGCGCTCAGGGGTTGGCCCCTGGAGCTGGTGTTGGGGCCCCAGGGGTGGGGCCCCTGGAGCTGGTGTTGGGGCCCCCAGGGTTTAGGCCCCTGGAGCTATGGTTCGGGCGCTCAGGGGTTGGGCCCCTGGAGCTGGTGTTGGGGCCAGGGGTTGGGCCCTGGAGGTGGGGTTGGGGCCCCAGGGTTAGGCCCCTGGAGCTATGGTTCGGGCGCTCAGGGGTTGGGCCCCTGGAGCTGGTGTTGGGGCCCCAGGGGTTAGGCCCCTGGAGCTATGGTTCAGGCGCTCAGGGTTTGGGACCCTGGAGCTGGTGTTGGGGCCCAGGGGTTGGGCCCCTGGAGCTGGTGTTGGGGCCCCAGGGGCTAGGCCCCTGGAGCTATGGTTCGGGCGCTCAGGGTTGGGCCCTGGAGCTGGTTTGGGGCCCCCCGGGTTTGGGCCCTGGAGCTGGTGTTGGGGCCCCCAGGGGTTAGGCCCCTGGAGCTATGGTTCGGGCGCTCAGGGGTTGGGCCCCTGGAGCTGGTTTTGGGGCCCCAGGGTTGGGCCCTGGAGCTGCGGTTGGGGCCTCCAGGGGTTAGCCCCTGGAGCTATGGTTCGGGCGCTCAGGGGTTGGGCCCCTGGAGCTGGTGTTGGGGCCCCCAGGGATTGGGCCCTGGAGCTATGTTTCGGGCGCTCTGGGGTTGGGCCCCTGGAGCTGGTGTTGGGGACCCAGGTTTTAGGCCCGTGGAGCTATGGTTCAGGCACTCAGGGGTTGGACCCCTGGAGCTATGGTTCGGGCGCTCAGGGGTTGGTTCCCTGGAGCTAGGGTCGAGGGCCCCAGGGGTGGGGCCCCTGGAGCTGCTGTTGGGGCCCCCAGGTTTTGAGTTCCTGGAGATTGTGTTGGGGTTCGCAGGGGTTGGGCCCCTGGAGCTGTGGTTGGGCCCCCAGGGTTTAGGCCCCTGGAGCTATGGTTCGGGCGCTCAGGGGTTGGGCCCCTGGAGCTGGTGTTGGGGCCCCCAGGGGTTGGGCCCCTGGAGGTGGGATTGGGGCCCCCGGGTTAGGCCCCTATAGCTATGGTTCGGGCGCTCAGGGGTTGGGCCCCTGGAGCTGGTGTTGGGGACCCAGGTTTTAGGCCCGTGGAGCTATGGTTCAGGCACTCAGGGGTTGGACCCCTGGAGCTATGGTTCGGGCGCTCAGGGGTTGGTTCCCTGGAGCTAGGGTTGAGGGCCCCAGGGGTGGGCCCCTGGAGCTGCTGTTGGGGCCCCAGGTTTGAGTTCCTGGAGATTGTGTTGGGGTTCGCAGGGGTTGGGCCCCTGGAGCTGTGGTTGGGCCCCCAGGGTTAGGCCCCTGGAGCTATGGTTCGGGCGCTCAGGGGTTGGGCCCCTGGAGCTGGTGTTGGGGCCCCCAGGGGTTGGGCCCCTGGAGGTGGGGTTGGGGCCCCGGGGGTTAGGCCCCTATAGCTATGGTTCGGGCGCTCAGGGGTTGGGCCCCTGGAGCTGGTGTTGGGGCCCTCAGGGATTAGGCCCCTGGAGCTATGGTTCAGGCGCTAAGGGTTTGGGACCCTGGAGCTGGTGTTGGGCCCCCAGGGGTTGGGCCCTGGAGCTGGTGTTGGGGCCCCAGGGGCTAGGCCCCTGGAGCTATGGTTCGGGCGCTCAGGGTTGGGCCCCTGGAGCTGGTTTTGGGGCCCCAGGGGTTGGGCCCTGGAGCTGGTGTTGGGGGCCCCAGGGGTTAGGCCCCTGGAGCTATGGTTCGGGCGCTCAGGGGTTGGGCCCTGGAGCTGGTGTTGGGGCCCCAGGGGTTAAGGTTCGGGCGCTCAGGGGTTGGGCCCTTGGAGCTGGCGTGCGGGCCCCCAGGGAATAGGCCCCTAGAGCTATGGTTTGCTCACTCTGGGGTTCTGCCCCTGGAGCTGGTGTTGGGGCTCCCAGGGGTTGGGCTCCTGCAGCTGGTGTTGGGGACCCAGGGGTTAGGCCCCTGGAGCTATGGTTCAGGCGCTCAGGGGTTGGGACCCTGGAGCTGGTTTTGGGGCCTCCAGTGGTTGGGACCCTGGAGCTGCGGTTCGGGCCTCCAGGGGTTAGCCCCTGGATCTTTGGTTCGGCCGCTCATTGGTTGGGCCCCTGGAGCTGGTGTTGGGGCCCCAAGGGGTTGGGCCCCTGGAGCTGGTGTTGGGGACCCAGGGGTTAGGGCCTTGGAGCTATGGTTCAGGCGCTCAGGGGTTGGGCCCCTGGAGCTATGGTTCGGGCGCTCAGGGGTTGGGCCCCTGGAGCTGGGGTTGGAGGGCCCCAGCGGTTGGGCCCCTGGAGCTGGTGTTGGGGCCCCAGGGGTTGGGCCCCTGGAGCTGGTGTTGGGGACCCAGGGGTTAGGGCCCTGGAGCTATGGTTCAGGCGCTCAGGGGTTGGGCCCCTGGAGCTGGTGGAGGGCCCCAGGGGTTGGGCCCCTGGAGCTGGTGTTGGGGCCCCCAGGGGTTGGGCCCTGGAGCTATGTTCGGGCGCTCAGGTTTTGGCCCCTGGAGCTGGTTGGGGACCCAGGGGTTAGGCCCCTGGAGCTATGGTTCAGGCACTCAGGGGTTGGACCCCTGGAGCTATGGTTCGGGCGCTCAGGGGTTGGGCCCCTGGAGCTGGGTCGGGGCCCCAGGGGTTGGGGCCCCTGGAGGTGGGGTTGGGGCCCCCAGGTTTTGGCCCCTGGAGATGTGTTGGGGCTCAGGGGTTGGTCCCCTGGAGCTGTGGTTGGCCCCCCAGGGTTTAGGCCCCTGGAGCTATGGTTCGGGCGCTCAGGGGTTGGGCCCCTGGAGCTGGTGTTGGGGCCCCCAGGGATTAGGCCCCTGGAGCTATGGTTGGGGCCCAGGGTTTGGGCCCCTGGAGCTGGGGTGGGGGCCCCCAGGGGTTGGGCCCTGGAGCTGGTGTTGGGGCCCCAGGGGCTAGGCCCCTGGAGCTATGGTTCGGGCGCCCAGGGGTTGGGCCCCTGGAGCTGGTGTTGGGGCCCCCAGGGGTTGGGCCCTGGAGCTGGTGTTGGGGCCCCTGACCTAATGTCACCCCTTGCTCTCCCATCCCCCACACAGACAGTCCCGACTCCATCACAGTAATGCCCAGAGCATTTCACGCATGGAGCAACAGTAACACTGTGTGGCCATGCAGGGTAATGCCCAGAGCATTTCCTGCATGGAGCAAGAGTGACACCGTGTGGCCACATAGGGTAGTGCACAGAGCATTCCCCGCATGGAGCTATGGTTCGGGAGCTCTGGGGTTGGGCCCCTGTAGCTGGTGTTGGGACTCCCAGGGGTTGGGCCCCTGGAGCTGGTGTTGGGGCCCCAGGGGTTAAGGTTCGGGCGCTCAGGGGTTGGGCCCTTGGAGCTGGCGTGCGGGCCCCCAGGGAATAGGCCCCTAGAGCTATGGTTTGCTCACTCTGGGGTTCTGCCCTGGAGCTGGTGTTGGGGCTCCCAGGGGTTGGGCTCCTGCAGCTGGTGTTGGGGACCCAGGGGTTAGGCCCTGGAGCTATGGTTCAGGCGCTCAGGGGTTGGGACCCTGGAGCTGGTTTTGGGGCCTCCAGTGGTTGGGACCCTGGAGCTGCGGTTGGGGCCACCAGGGGTTAGCCCCTGGATCTTTGGTTCGGCCGCTCATTGGTTGGGCCCCTGGAGCTGGTGTTGGGGCCCCAAGGGGTTGGGCCCCTGGAGCTGGTGTTGGGGACCCAGGGGTTAGGGCCCTGGAGCTATGGTTCAGGCGCTCAGGGGTTGGGCCCCTGGAGCTATGGTTCGGGCGGGCGCAGGGGTTGGGCCCCTGGAGCTGGGGTGGAGGGCCCCAGCGGTTGGGCCCTGGAGCTGGTGTTGGGGGCCCCAGGGATTGGGCCCCTGGAGCTATGTTTCGGGCGCTCTGGGGTTGGGCCCCTGGAGCTGGTGTTGGGGACCCAGGTTTTAGGCCCGTGGAGCTATGGTTCAGGCACTCAGGGGTTGGACCCCTGGAGCTATGGTTCGGGCGCTCAGGGGTTGGTTCCCTGGAGCTAGGGTCGAGGGCCCCAGGGGTGGGGCCCCTGGAGCTGCTGTTGGGGCCCCCAGGTTTTGAGTTCCTGGAGATTGTGTTGGGGTTCGCAGGGGTTGGGCCCCTGGAGCTGTGGTTGGGCCCCCCAGGGTTTAGGCCCCTGGAGCTATGGTTCGGGCGCTCAGGGGTTGGGCCCCTGGAGCTGGTGTTGGGGCCCCCAGGGGTTGGGCCCCTGGAGGTGGGGTTGGGGCCCCCGGGGGTTAGGCCCCTATAGCTATGGTTCGGGCGCTCAGGGGTTGGGCCCCTGGAGCTGGTGTTGGGGCCCTCAGGGATTAGGCCCCTGGAGCTATGGTTCAGGCGCTAAGGGTTTGGGACCCTGGAGCTGGGGTTGGGGCCCCCAGGGGTTGGGCCCCTGGAGCTGGTGTTGGGGCCCCAGGGGCTAGGCCCCTGTAGCTATGGTTCGGGCGCTCAGGGATTGGGCCCCTGGAGCTGGTTTTGGGGCCCCCAGGGGTTGGGCCCTTGGAGCTGGTGTTGGGGCCCCCAGGGGTTAGGCCCCTGGAGCTATGGTTCGGGCGCTCAGGGGTTGGGCCGCTGGAGCTGGTGTTGGGGCCCCTGACCTAATGTCACCCTTGCTCTCCCATCCCCCACACAGACAGTCCCGACTCCATCACAGTAATGCCCAGAGCATTTCACGCATGGAGCAACAGTAACACTGTGTGGCCATGCAGGGTAATGCCCAGAGCATTTCCTGCATGGAGCAAGAGTGACACCGTGTGGCCACATAGGGTAGTGCACAGAGCATTTCCCCGCATGGAGCTATGGTTCGGGAGCTCTGGGGTTGGGCCCCTGTAGCTGGTGTTGGGACTCCCAGGGGTTGGGCCCCTGGAGCTGGTGTTGGGGCCCCAGGGGTTAAGGTTCGGGCGCTCAGGGGTTGGGCCCTTGGAGCTGGCGTGCGGGCCCCCAGGGAATAGGCCCCTAGAGCTATGGTTTGCTCACTCTGGGGTTCTGCCCCTGGAGCTGGTGTTGGGGCTCCCAGGGGTTGGGCTCCTGCAGCTGGTGTTGGGGACCCAGGGGTTAGGCCCCTGGAGCTATGGTTCAGGCGCTCAGGGGTTGGGACCCTGGAGCTGGTTTTGGGGCCTCCAGTGGTTGGGACCCTGGAGCTGCGGTTGGGGCCTCCAGGGGTTAGCCCCTGGATCTTTGGTTCGGCCGCTCATTGGTTGGGCCCCTGGAGCTGGTGTTGGGGCCCCAAGGGGTTGGGCCCCTGGAGCTGGTGTTGGGGACCCAGGGGTTAGGGCCCTGGAGCTATGGTTCAGGCGCTCAGGGGTTGGGCCCCTGGAGCTATGGTTCGGGCGCTCAGGGGTTGGGCCCCTGGAGCTGGTGTTGGGGCCCCCCAGGGGTTGGGCCCCTGGAGCTGGTGTTGGGGCCCCAGGGATTGGGCCCCTGGAGCTATGTTCGGGCGCTCTGGGGTTGGGCCCCTGGAGCTGGTGTTGGGGACCCAGGTTTTAGGCCCCTGGAGCTATGGTTCAGGCACTCAGGGTTGGGACCCTGGAGCTATGGTTCGGGCGCTCAGGGGTTGGTTCCCTGGAGCTAGGGTCGAGGGCCCCAGGGGTGGGGCCCCTGGAGCTGCTGTTGGGGCCCCCAGGTTTTGAGTTCCTGGAGATTGTGTTGGGGTTCGCAGGGGTTGGGCCCCTGGAGCTGTGGTTGGGCCCCCCAGGGTTTAGGCCCCTGGAGCTATGGTTCGGGCGCTCAGGGGTTGGGCCCCTGGAGCTGGTTTTGGGGCCCCCAGGGGTTGGGCCCTGGAGGTGGGGTTGGGGCCCCGGGGTTAGGCCCCTATAGCTATGGTTCGGGCGCTCAGGGGTTGGGCCCCTGGAGCTGGTGTTGGGGCCCTCAGGGATTAGGGCCCTGGAGCTATGGTTCAGGCGCTAAGGGTTTGGGACCCTGGAGCTGGTGTTGGGGCCCCCAGGGGTTGGGCCCCTGGAGCTGGTGTTGGGGCCCCAGGGGCTAGGCCCCTGTAGCTATGGTTCGGGCGCTCAGGGATTGGGCCCTGGAGCTGGTTTTGGGGCCCCCAGGGGTTGGGCCCTTGGAGCTGGTGTTGGGGACCCAGGGGTTAGGCCCCTGGAGCTATGGTTCGGGCGCTCAGGGGTTGGGCCGCTGGAGCTGGTGTTGGGGCCCCTGACCTAATGTCACCCCTGCTCTCCCATCCCCCACACAGACAGTCCCGACTCCATCACAGTAATGCCCAGAGCATTTCACGCATGGAGCAACAGTAACACTGTGTGGCCATGCAGGGTAATGCCCAGAGCATTCCTGCATGGAGCAAGAGTGACACCGTGTGGCCACATAGGGTAGTGCACAGAGCATTTCCCCGCATGGAGCTATGGTTCGGGAGCTCTGGGGTTGGGCCCCTGGAGCTGGTGTTGGGGACCCAGGTTTTAGGCCCGTGGAGCTATGGTTCAGGCGCTCAGGGGTTGGGCCCCTGGAGCTATGGTTCGGGCGCTCAGGGGTTGGGCCCCTGGAGCTGGGGTGGAGGGCCCCAGGGTTGGGCCCCTGGAGCTGGTGATGGGCCCCAGGGGTTGGGCCCCTGGAGCTATGTTCGGGCGCTCAGGGGTTGGGCCCCTGGAGCTGGTGTTGGGGACCCAGGGGTTAGGCCCCTGGAGCTGTGGTTCAGGCACTCAGGGGTTGGACCCCTGGAGCTATGGTTCGGGCGCTCAGGGGTTGGTTCCCTGGAGCTAGGGTTCGGGGCCCCAGGGGCTGGGCCCCTGGAGCGGGTGTTGGGGCCCCAGGTTTTGGGCCCCTGGAGCTGGTGTTGGGGCCCCCAGGGGTTGGGCCCCTGGAGCTGGTGTTGGGGCCCCCAGGGGTTAGGCCCCTGGAGCTATGGTTCGGGCGCTCAGGGATTGGGCCCCTGGAGCTGGTTTTGGGGCCCCCAGGGGTTGGGCCCTGGAGCTGGTGTTGGGGACCCAGGGGTTAGGCCCCTGGAGCTATGGTTCGGGCGCTCAGGGGTTGGGCCGCTGGAGCTGGTGTTGGGGCCCCTGACCTATGTCCCCCTTGCTCTCCCATCCCCCACACAGACAGTCCGACTCCATCACAGTTAATGCCCAGAGCATTTCACGCATGGAGCAACAGTAACACTGTGTGGCCATGCAGGGTGGGGCCCAGGAGCATTTCCTGCATGGAGCAAGAGTGGACACCGTGTGGCCACATAGGGTAGTGCCCAGAGCATTTCCCCATGGAGCTATGGTTCGGGAGCTCAGGGGTTGGGCCCCTGGAGCTGGTGTTGGGACTCCCAGGGGTTGGGCCCCTGGAGCTGGTGTTGTTGGGGCCCCAGGGGTTAAGGTTCGGGCGCTCAGGGGTTGGGCCCTGGAGCTGGCGTGCGGGCCCCAGGAATAGGCCCCTGGAGCTATGGTTTGCTCACTCTGGGGTTCTGCCCCTGGAGCTGGTGTGGGGCTCCCAGGGGTTGGGCCCTGGAGCTGGTGTTGGGGCCCCAGGGGTTAGGCCCCTGGAGCTATGGTTCAGGCGCTCAGGGTTTGGGACCCTGGAGCTGGTTTTGGGGCCTCCAGGGGTTGGGACCCTGGAGCTGGGGTGGGGGCTCCAGGGGTTAGCCCCTGGAGCTATGGTTCGGGCGCTCATTGGTTGGGCCCTGGAGCTGGTGTTGGGGCCCCAAGGGGTTGGGCCCCTGGAGCTGGTGTTGGGGCCCCCAGGGGTTCATGAGATGTGTTGGGGTTCTCAGGGGTTGGGCCCTGGAGCTGTGGTTGGGCCCCCAGGTAAGGCCCGGAGCTATGGTTCGGGCGCTCAGGGTTTGGGCCCCTGGAGCTGGTGTTCGGTCTCCCAGGGGTTAGGCCCCTGCAGCTGGGGTTGGGGTCGCCCCGGGTTAGGCCCCTGGATCTATGGTTCGGGCGCTCAGGGGTTGGGCCCCTGGAGCTGGTGTTGGGGGACCCAGGTTTTAGGCCCCGTGGAGCTATGGTTTCAGGCACTCAGGGGTTGGACCCCTGGAGCTATGGTTCGGGCGCTCAGGGGTTGGTTCCCTGGAGCTAGGGTCGGGGCCCCAGGGGTGGGGCCCCTGGAGCTGCTGTTGGGGCCCCCAGGTTTTGAGTTCCTGGAGATTGTGTTGGGGTTCGCAGGGGTTGGGCCCCTGGAGCTGTGGTTGGGCCCCCCAGGGTTTAGGCCCCTGGAGCTATGGTTCGGGCGCTCAGGGTTGGGCCCCTGGAGCTGGTGTTGGGGCCCCAGGGGTTGGGCCCCTGGATGGTGGGGTTGGGGCCCCGGGGTTAGGCCCCAATAGCTATGGTTCGGGCGCTCAGGGGTTGGGCCCCTGGAGCTGGTGTTGGGGCCCTCAGGGATTAGGCCCCTGGAGCTATGGTTCAGGCGCTCAGGGTTTGGGACCCTGGAGCTGGTGTTGGGGCCCCAGGGGTTGGGCCCCTGGAGCTGGTGTTGGGGCCCCAGGGGTTAGGCCCCGGAGCTATGGTTCGGGCGCTCAGGGATTGGGCCCCTGGAGCTGGTTTTGGGACCCAGGTTTTAGGCCCGTGGAGCTATGGTTCAGGGCCTCAGGGGTTGGACCCCTGGAGCTATGGTTCGGGCGCTCAGGGGTTGGTTCCCTGGAGCTAGGGTCGAGGGCCCCAGGGGTGGGGCCCCTGGAGCTGCTGTTGGGGCCCCCCAG
This sequence comes from Gopherus flavomarginatus, assembly GCF_025201925.1. Taxonomy (NCBI): domain Eukaryota; kingdom Metazoa; phylum Chordata; order Testudines; family Testudinidae; genus Gopherus; species Gopherus flavomarginatus. Next base: position 11,211 of record NW_026114710.1, on the reverse strand, counting down.
GTTTTGAGTTCCTGGAGATGTGTTGGGGTTCGCAGGGGTTGGGCCCCTGGAGCTGTGGTTGGGCCCCCCAGGGTTTAGGCCCCTGGAGCTATGGTTCGGGCGCTCAGGGGTTGGGCCCCTGGAGCTGGGTTGGGCCCCCAGGGGTGGGCCCCTGGAGGTGGGGTTGGGGCCCCGGGGTTAGGCCCCTATAGCTATGGTTCGGGCGCTCAGGGGTTGGGCCCTGGAGCTGGTGTTGGGGCCCTCAGGGATTAGGCCCTGGAGCTATGGTTCAGGGCGCTAAGGGTTTGGGACCCTGGAGCTGGTGTTGGGGCCCCCAGGGGTTGGGCCCCTGGAGCTGGTGTTGGGGCCCCAGGGGCTAGGCCCCTGTAGCTATGGTTCGGGCGCTCAGGGATGGGCCCCTGGAGCTGGTTTTGGGGCCCCCAGGGGTTGGGCCTTGGAGCTGGTGTTGGGGCCCCAGGGTTAGGCCCCTGGAGCTATGGTTCGGGCGCTCAGGGGTTGGGCCGCTGGAGCTGGTGTTGGGGCCCTGACCTAATGTCACCCCTTCTCTCCATCCCCCACACAGGACAGTCCGACTCCATCACAGTAATGCCCAGAGCATTTCACGCATGGAGCAACAGTACCACTGTGTGGGCATGCAGGGTAATGCCCAGGCATTCCTGCATGGAGCAAGAGTGACACCGTGTGGCCACATTGGGTAGTGCACAGAGCATTTCCCCGCATGGAGCTATGGTTCGGGAGCTCAGGGGTTGGGCCCCTGGAGCTGGTGTTGGGACCCCAGGGGTTGGGCCCCTGGAGCTATGGTTCGGGCGCTCAGGGGTTGGGCCCCTGGAGCTGGTGTTGGGGGCCCCAGGGGTTAGGCCCCTGGAGCTATGTTGGGCACTCAGGGGTTGGGCCCTGGAGCTATGTTCGGGCGCCTGGGGTTGGGCCCTGGAGCTGGTGTTGGGGACCCAGGGTTTAGGCCCGTGGAGCTATGGTTCAGGCACTCAGGGGTTGGACCCTGGAGCTATGGTTAGGGCGCTCAGGGTGTTGGTTCCTGGAGCTAGGGTCGAGGGCCCCAGGGGTGGGGCCCCTGGAGCTGCTGTTGGGGCCCCCAGGTTTTGAGTTCCTGGAGATTGTGTTGGGGTCGCAGGGGTTGGGCCCCTGGAGCTGTGGTTGGCACCCCAGGGTTTAGGCCCCGGAGCTATGGTTCGGGCGCTCAGGGGTTGGGCCCCTGGAGCTGGTGTTGGGGGGCCCCAGGGGTTGGGCCCTGGAGGTGGGGTTGGGGCCCCCGGGGGTTAGGCCCCTATAGCTATGGTTTCGGGCGCTCAGGGGTTGGGCCCCTGGAGCTGGTGTTGGGGCCCCAGGTTTAGGCCCTGGAGCTATGGTTCAGGCGCTCAGGGGTTGGGACCCTGGAGCTGGTGTTGGGGCCCCCAGGGGTTGGGCCCTGGAGCTGGTGTTGGGCCCAGGGGTAGGGCCCTGTAGCATGGTTTGGGCCCTCAGGGATTGGGCCCTGGAGTGGTTTGGGGCCACCAGGGGTTGGCCCCTGGAGCTGGTGTTGGGGCCCAGGGGTTAGGCCCCTGGAGCTATGGTTCGGGCGCTCAGGGGTTGGGCCGCTGGAGCTGGTGTTGGGGCCCCTGACCTAATGTCACCCCTTGCTCTCCCATCCCCCACACGCAGTCCCGACTCCATCACAGTAATGCCCAGAGCATTCACGCAGGGAGAACAGTAACACTGTGTGGCCATGCAGGGTAATGCCCAGAGCATTTCCTGCATGGAGCCAAGAGTGACATCCGTGTGGCCACATAGGGTAGTGCACAGAGGTTTTCCCCGCATGGAGCTATGGTTCGGGAGCTCTGGGTTGGGCCCATGTAGCTGGTGTTGGGACTCCCAGGGGTTGGCCCCTGGAGCTGGTGTTGGGGCCCCAGGGGTTAAGGTCGGGCCGCTCAGGGGTTGGGGCCCTTGGAGCTGGTGTGCGGGCCCCCAGGGTATAGGCCCCTGGAGCTATGGTTTTGCTCACTCTGGGTTTGGGCCCCTGGAGCTGGTGTTGGGGCTCCCAGGGGTTGGGCTCCTGCAGCTGGTGTTGGGGACCCAGGGGTTAGGCCCCGGAGCTATGGTTCGGGCGCTCAGGGGTGGGACCCTGGAGCTGGTTTTGGGGCCCAGGTGGTTGGGCCCTGGAGCTGGTGTTGGGGCCCCAGGGTTAGGGCCCTGGAGCTTATGGTTTCGGGCGCTCAGGGGTGGGCCCTGGAGCTGGGTTCGGGCGTCAGGGGTTGGGCCCTGGAGCTGGGGTGGGGGCCCCAGGGGTGGGCCCCTGGAGCTGGTGTTGGGGGCCCAGGGGTTGGCCCCTGGAGCTATGGTTCGGGCGCTCAGGGGTTGGGCCCCTGGAGCTGGTGTTGGGGACTCAGGTTTGGGCCCGGAGCTATGGTTGGGCCCAGGGGTTGGCCCCTGGAGCTATGGTTCGGGCGCTCAGGGGTTGGGCCCCTGGAGCTGTTGTGGGCCCCAGGGGTTGGGCCCCGGGAGGTGGGATGGGGGCCCCAGGGGTTAGGCCCCTGGAGCTATGGTTCGGGCGCTCAGGGGTTGGGCCCTGGAGCTGGTGTTGGGGCCCAGGTTTTAGCCCCTGGAGCTATGGTTCAGGGACTCAGGGGTTGGACCCCTGGAGCTATGGTTCGGGGCGCCAGGGGTGTTTTCCCTGGAGCTAGGGTCGGGGCCCCAGGGGTGGGCCCCTGGAGCTGCTGGTTGGTTCCCCTAGGTTTTGAGTTCCTGGAGATGTGTTGGGGCCCCAGGGGTTGGGCCCCTGGAGCTGTGGTTGGGCCCCCAGGGTTTAGGCCCCTGGAGCTATGGTTCGGGCGCTCAGGGGTTGGGCCCCTGGGGGGCCCCCAGGGGTGGGCCCTTGGAGCTGGTGTTGGGGCCCCAGGGGTTAGGCCCCTGGAGCTATGGTTCGGCGCTCAGGGGTTGGGCCGCTGGAGCTGGTGTTGGGGCCCCTGACCTAATGTCACCCCTTGCTCTCCATCCCCACACAGACAGTCCCGACTCCATCACAGTAATGCCCAGAGCATTTCACGCATGGAGCAACAGTCACACTGTGTGGCCATGCAGGGTAATGCCCAGAGCATTTCCTGCATGGAGCAAGAGTGACACCGTGTGGCCACATAGGGTAGTGCACAGAGCATTTCCCCGCATGGAGCTATGGTTCGGGAGCTCTGGGGTTGGGCCCCTGTAGCTGGTGTTGGGACTCCCAGGGGTTGGGCCCCTGGAGCTGGGTTGGGGCCCCAGGGGTTAAGGTTTTCGGGCGCTCAGGGGTTGGGCCTTGGAGCTGGCGTGCGGGCCCCCAGGGAATAGGCCCCAGAGCTATGGTTTGCTCACTCTGGGGTTCTGCCCCTGGAGCTGGTGTTGGGGCTCCCAGGGGTTGGGCTCCTGCAGCTGGTGTTGGGGACCCAGGGGTTAGGCCCCTGGAGCTATGGTTCAGGCGCTCAGGGGTTGGGACCCTGGAGCTGGTTTTGGGGCCTCCAGTGGTTGGGACCCTGGAGCTGCGGTTGGGGCCTCCAGGGGTTAGCCCCTGGATCTTGGTTCGGCCCGCTCATTGGTTGGGCCCCTGGAGCTGGTGTTGGGGCCCCAAGGGGTTGGGCCCCTGGAGCTGGTGTTGGGGACCCAGGGGTTAGGGCCCTGGAGCTATGGTTCAGGCGCTCAGGGGTTGGGCCCCTGGAGCTATGGTTCGGGCGCTCAGGGGTTGGGCCCCTGGAGCTGGGTTGGAGGGCCCCAGCGGTTGGGCCCCTGGAGCTGGTGTTGGGGCCCCAGGGGGTTAGGCCCCTGGAGCTATGGTTCGGGCGCTCAGGGGTTGGGCCCCTGGAGCTGGTGTTGGGGACCCAGGTTTTAGGCCCGTGGAGCTATGGTTCAGGCACTCAGGGGTTGGACCCCTGGAGCTATGGTTCGGGCGCGTTGGGGCTCAGGGTTGTTCCCTGGAGCTAGGGTCGAGGGCCCCAGGGGTGGGGCCCCTGGAGCTGCTGTTGGGGCCCCCAGGTTTTGAGTTCCTGGAGATTGTGTTGGGGTTCGCAGGGTTGGGCCCCTGGAGCTGTGGTTGGGCCCCCCAGGGTTTAGCCCCTGGAGCTATGGTTCGGGCGCTCAGGGGTTGGGCCCCTGGAGCTGGTGTTGGGGCCCCCAGGGGTTGGGCCCCTGGAGGTGGGGTTGGGGCCCCCGGGGGTTAGGCCCCTATAGCTATGGTTCGGGCGCTCAGGGGTTGGGCCCCTGGAGCTGGTGTTGGGGCCCTCAGGGATTAGGCCCCTGGAGCTATGGTTCAGGCGCTAAGGGTTTGGGACCCTGGAGCTGGTGTTGGGGCCCCCAGGGGTTGGGGCCCCTGGAGCTGGTGTTGGGCCCCAGGGGCTAGGCCCCTGTAGCTATGGTTCGGGCGCTCAGGGATGGGCCCCTGGAGCTGGTGTTGGGGCCCCAGGGGTTGGGCCCCTGGAGCTGGTGTTGGGGCCCCAGGGGTTAGGCCCCTGGAGCTATGGTTCGGGCGCTCAGGGGTTGGGCCGCTGGAGCTGGTGTTGGGGCCCCTGACCTAATGTCACCCCTTGCTCTCCCATCCCCCCACACAGACAGTCCCGACTCCATCACAGTAATGCCCAGAGCATTTCACGCATGGAGCAACAGTAACACTGTGTGGCCATGCAGGGTAATGCCCAGAGCATTTCCTGCATGGAGCAAAGAGTGACACCGTGTGGCCACATAGGGTAGTGCACAGAGCATTTCCCCGCATGGAGCTATGGTTCGGGAGCTCTGGGGTTGGGCCCCTGTAGCTGGTGTTGGGACTCCCAGGGGTTGGGCCCCTGGAGCTGGTGTTGGGGCCCCAGGGGTTAAGGTTCGGGCGCTCAGGGGTTGGGCCCTTGGAGCTGGGGTGCGGGCCCCCAGGGAATAGGCCCTAGAGCTAGGGTTTGGCTCACTTGGGGTTCTGCCCCTGGAGCTGGTGTTGGGGCTCCCAGGGGTTGGGCTCCTGCAGCTGGTGTTGGGACTCCCAGGGGTTGGGCCCCTGGAGCTGGTGTTGGGGACCCAGGGGTTAGGGCCCTGGAGCTAGGTTCGGGCGCTCAGGGGTTGGGCCCCTGGAGCTGGGGTGGAGGGCCCCAGGGGTTGGGCCCCTGGAGCTGGTGTTGGGGCCCCAGGGATTGGGCCCCTGGAGCTATGTTTCGGGCGCTCTGGGTTGGCCCCTGGAGCTGGTGTTGGGGACCCAGTTTTAGGCCCGTGGAGCTATGGTTCAGGCACTCAGGGGTTGGACCCTGGAGCTATGGTTCGGGCGCTCAGGGGTTGGTCCCTGGAGCTAGGGTCGAGGGCCCCAGGGGTGGGCCCCTGGAGCTGCTGTTGGGGCCCCCAGGTTTTGAGTTCCTGGAGATTGTGTTGGGGTTCGCAGGGGTTGGGCCCCTGGAGCTGTGGTTGGGGCCCCCAGGTTTAGGCCCCTGGAGCTATGGTTCGGGCGCTCAGGGTTGGCCCCTGGAGCTGGTGTTGGGGCCCCAGGGGTTGGGCCCCTGGAGGTGGGGTGGGGCCCCCGGGGGTTAGGCCCCTATAGCTATGGTTCGGGCGCTCAGGGGTTGGGCCCCTGGAGCTGGTGTTGGGGCCTAGGGATTAGGCCCCTGGAGCTATGGTTCAGGCGCTAAGGGTTTGGGACCCTGGAGCTGGTGTTGGGCCCCCAGGGGTTGGGCCCCTGGAGCTGGTGTTGGGGCCCCCAGGGCAGGCCCCTGGAGCTATGGTTCGGGCGCTCAGGGATTGGGCCCCTGGAGATGGTTTTGGGGCCCCAGGGGTTGGGCCCTTGGAGCTGGTGTTGGGGCCCCAGGGGTTAGGCCCTGGAGCTATGGTTCGGGCGCTCAGGGGTTGGGCGCTGGAGCTGGTGTTGGGGCCCAGACCTAATGTCACCCCTTGCTCTCCCATCCCCACACAGACAGTCCCGACTCCATCACAGTAATGCCCAGAGCATTTCACGCATGGAGCAACAGTAACACTGTGTGGCCATGCAGGGTAATGCCCAGAGCATTTCCTGCATGGAGCAAGAGTGACACCGTGTGGCCACATAGGGTAGTGCACAGAGCATTTCCCGCATGGAGCTATGGTTCGGGAGCTTGGGGTTGGGCCCCTGGAGCTGGTGTGGGGACCAGGGTTAGGCCTGGAGCTATGGTTCAGGCGCTCAGGGGTTGGGCCCCTGGAGCTATGGTTCGGGCGCTCAGGGGTTGGGCCCCTGGAGCTGGGTGAGGGCCCCAGGGTTGGGCCCCTGGAGCTGGTTTTGGGGCCCCAGGGGTTTGGCCCTGGAGCTATGTTTGGGGCGCTCAGGGGTTGGGCCCTGGAGCTGGTGTTGGGGACCCAGGGTTAGGCCCCTGGAGCTATGGTTCAGGCGCTCAGGGGTTGGCCCCTGGAGCTATGTTCGGGCGCTCAGGGGTTGTTTCCCTGGAGCTTGGGTGAGGGCCACCAGGGGTGGGGCCCCTGGAGCTGTGTTGGGCCCCCAGGTTTTGGCCCCTGGAGCTGTGTTGGGGCGCTCAGGGGTTGGGCCCCTGGAGCTGGTTTTGGGGCCCCCAGGGGTTGGGCCCTTGGAGCTGGTGTTGGGGCCCCAGGGGTTAGGCCCCTGGAGCTATGGTTCGGGCGCTCAGGGGTTGGGCCCCTGGAGCTGGTGTTGGGGCCCCTGACCTAATGTCACCCCTGCTCTCCCACCCCCACACCAGACAGTCCCGGACTCCATCACAGTAATGCCCAGAGCTATTTCACGAATGGAGCACAGTAACACTGTGTGGCCATGCAGGGTAATGCCCAGAGCATTTCCTGCATGGAGCAAGAGGACACCGTGTGGCCACATAGTGGTGGTGCACAGAGCATTTCCGCATGGAGCTATGGTTCGGGAGCTCTGGGGTTGGGACCCTGTAGCTGGTGTTGGGACTCCCAGGGGTTGGGCCCTGGAGCTGGTGTTGGGGCCCCAGGGGTTAAGGTTTTCGGGCGCTCAGGGGTTGGGGCCTTTGGAGCTGCGGTGGGGCCCCCAGGGAATAGGCCCCTGGAGCTATGGTTTGGGCACTCTGGGTTGGCCCCTGGAGCGGTGTTGGGGGCCCCAGGGTTGGCTCCTGACTGTGTGTGGGGCCCCAGGGGTTAGGCCCCTGGAGCTATGGTTCAGGCGCTCAGGGTTTGGGACCTGGAGCGGTTGGGGGGCCTCCAGGGGTTGGGACCTGGAGCTGTGGTTGGGGCATCCAGGGTTAGCCCTGGAGCTTTGGTTCGGGCGCTCAGGGTTGGGCCCCTGGAGCTGGTGTTGGGGCCCCAAGGGTTTGGGCCCCTGGAGCGTGTTGGGGGCCCCAGGTTTGAGTTCCTGGAGATGGTGTTGGGGTTCGCAGGGGTTGGGCCCTGGAGCTGTGGTTGGGCCCCCAGGGTTAGGCCCATGGAGCTATGGTTCGGACGCTCAGGGGTTGGGCCCCTGGAGCTGGTGTTGGGGCCCCCAGGGGTTGGGCCCCTGGAGCTGGGGATGGGGCCCCGGGGGTTAGGCCCTAAGCTATGGTCGGGCGCTCAGGGGTTGGGCCCTGGAGCTGGTGTTGGGGACCCACAGGTTTTAGGCCCCTGGAGCTATGGTTCAGGCACTCAGGGGTGGGACCCTGGAGCTATGGTCGGGCGCTCAGGGGTTGGTTCCCTGGAGCTGGGTCGGGGCCCCAGGGGTGGGGCCCCTGGAGCTGGTTGGGCCCCAGGGGTGAGTTCCTGGAGATGTGTTGGGCGTGCCCCAGGGTTGGGCCCCTGGAAGCTGGGTTGGGCCCCCAGGGTTTAGGCCCCTGGAGCTATGGTTCGGGGCTCAGGGGTTGGGCCCCTGGAGCTGGTGTTGGGTCCCCAGGGGTGCCCCTGGAGGTGGGTGGGGCCCCCGGGGGTTAGGCCCCTATAGCTATGGTTCGGGCGCTCAGGGGTTTGGGCCCCTGGAGCTGTGTTGGGGCCCTCAGGGATTAGGCCCCTGGAGCTATGGTTCGGGCGCTAAGGGTTTGGGCCCCTGGAGCTGGTGTTGGGGCCCCCAGGGGTTGGGCCCCTGGAGCTGTGTTGGGGCCCCAGGGATAGGCCCCTGGAGCTATGGTTCGGGCGCTCAGGGTTTGGGCCCTGGAGTGGTGTTGGGGACAGGTTTTAGGCCGTGGAGCCTATGGTCAGGGACTCAGGGGTTGGACCCTGGAGCTATGGTTCGGGCGCTCAGGGGTTGGTTCCCTGGAGCTAGGGTCGAGGGCCCCAGGGGTTGGGCCCCTGGAGCTGCTTTGGGGCCCAGGTTTTGAGTTCCTGGAGATTGTGTTGGGGTTCGCAGGGGTTGGGCCCTGGAGCTGGGTTGGGCCCCCAGGGTTAGGCCCCTGGAGCTATGGTTGGGGCGCTCAGGGTTGGGCCCTGGAGCTGGTGTGGGGCCCCCAGGGGTTGGGCCCCTGGAGGTGGGGTTGGGCCCAGGGGTTAGGACCCCTATAGCTATGGTTCGGGCGCTCAGGGTTGGGCCCCTGGAGCTGGTGTTGGGCCCTCAGGGATTAGGCCCCTGGAGCTATGGTTCAGGCGCTAAGGGTTTGGGACCCTGGAGCTGGTGTTGGGGCCCCCAGGGGTTGGGCCCCTGGAGCTGGTGTGGGGCCCCAGGGGTAGGCCCCTGTAGCTATGGTTCGGGGCGCTCAGGGATTGGCCCCTGGAGCTGGTTTTGGGGCCCCCAGGGGTTGGGCCCTTGGAGCTGGTGTTGGGGCCCCCGGGGGTAGGCCCCTGGAGCTATGGTTCGGGCGCTCAGGGGTTGGGCCGCTGGAGCTGGTGTGGGGCCCCTGACCTAATGTCACCCTTGCTCTCCCATCCCCCACACAGACAGTCCCGACTCCATCACAGTAAGCCCAGAGCATTTCACGCATGGAGCAACAGTAACACTGTGTGGCCATGCAGGGTAAGCCCAGAGCATTTCCTGCATGGAGCAAGAGTGACACCGTGTGGCCACATAGGGTAGTGCACAGAGCATTTCCCGCATGGAGCTATGGTTCGGGAGCTCTGGGGTTGGGCCCCTGTAGCTGGTGTTGGGACTCCCAGGGGTTGGGCCCCTGGAGCTATGTTTCGGGCGCTCAGGGGTTGGGCCCCTGGAGCTGGTGTTGGGGGCCCCCAGGGTTTAGGCCCGTGGAGCTATGGTTCAGCCACTCAGGGGTTGGGCCCCTGGAGCTATGTTGGGCGATCTGGGGTTGGGGCCCCTGAGCTGGTGTGGGGACCCAGGTTTTAGGCCCTGGAGCTATGGTTCAGGCACTCAGGGGTTGGACCCTGGAGCTATGGTTCGGGCGCTCAGGGGTGGTTCCCTGGAGCTGGGTTGAGGGCCCCAGGGTGGGGCCCTGGAGCTGGTGTTGGGGCCCCCAGGTTTTGAGGCCCTGGAGATTGTGTTGGGGCACTCAGGGGTTGGCCCCTGGAGCTATGGTTGGGCCCCCTGGGGTTGGGCCACTGGAGCTATGGTTCGGGCCTCAGGGGGTGGGACCCTGGAGCTGGTGTTGGGGACCCCAGGGGTTGGGCCCCTGGAGCTGGGGTTGGGGCCCCAGGGGGTAGGCCCTGGAGCTATGGTTGGGGGGGCGCTCAGGGGTTGGCCCCTGGAGCTGGTGTTGGGGCCCTCAGGGATTAGGCCCCTGGAGCTATGGTTCAGGCGCTAAGGGTTTGGACCCTGGAGCTGGTATGGTTGGGGGCCCCCAGGGGTTGGGCCCCTGGAGCTGGGGTTGGGGCCCCAGGGGCTAGGCCCTGGAGCTATGGTTCGGGCGCTCAGGGTTGGGCCCCTGGAGCTGGTGTTGGGGCCCCCAGGGGTTGGGCCCTTGGAGCTGGTGTTGGGCCCCCAGGGGTTAGGCCCCTGGAGCTATGGTTCGGGCGCTCAGGGGTTGGGCCGCTGGAGCTGGTGTTGGGGCCCCGACCTAATGTCACCCTTGCTCTCCCATCCCCCACACAGACAGTCCCGACTCCATCACAGTAATGCCCAGAGCATTCACGCATGGAGCAACAGTAACACTGTGTGGCCATGCAGGGTAATGCCCAGAGCATTTCCTGCATGGAGCAAGAGTGACACCGTGTGGCCACATAGGGTAGTGCACAGAGCATTTCCCCGCATGGAGCTATGGTTCGGGAGCTCTGGGGTTGGGCCCCTGTAGCTGGTGTTGGGACTCCCAGGGGTTGGGCCCCTGGAGCTGGTGTTGGGGCCCCAGGGGTTAAGGTTCGGGCGCTCAGGGGTTGGGCCCTTGGAGCTGGCGTGCGGGGCCCCAGGGAATAGGCCCCTAGAGCTATGGTTTGCTCACTCTGGGGTTCTGCCCCTGGAGCTGGTGTTGGGGCTCCCAGGGGTTGGGCTCCTGCAGCTGGTGTTGGGGACCCAGGGGGTAGGCCCCTGGAGCTATGGTTCAGGCGCTCAGGGGTTGGGACCCTGGAGCTGGTTTTGGGGCCTCCAGTGGTTGGGACCCTGGAGCTGCGGTTGGGGCCTCCAGGGGTTAGCCCCTGGATCTTTGGTTCGGCCGCTCATGGTTGGGCCCCTGGAGCTGGTGTTGGGGCCCCAAGGGGTTGGGCCCCTGGAGCTGGTGTTGGGGACCCAGGGGTTAGGGCCATGGAGCTATGGTTCAGGCGCTCAGGGGTTGGGCCCCTGGAGCTATGGTTCGGGCGCTCAGGGGTTGGGCCCCTGGAGCTGGGGTGGAGGCCCCAGCGGTTGGGCCCCTGGAGCTGGTGTTGGGGCCCCCAGGGATTGGGCCCCTGGAGCTATGGTTCGGGCGCTCTGGGGTTGGGCCCCTGGAGCTGGTGTTGGGGACCCAGGTTTTAGGCCCGTGGAGCTATGGTTCAGGCACTCAGGGGTTGGACCCCTGGAGCTATGGTTCGGGCGCTCAGGGTTGGTTCCTGGAGCTAGGGTCGAGGGCCCCAGGGGTGGGGCCCTGGAGCTGCTGTTGGGGCCCCCAGGTTTGAGTTCCTGGAGATTGTGTGGGGTTCGCAGGGGTTGGGCCCCTGGAGCTGTGGTTGGGCCCCCCAGGGTTTAGGCCCCTGGAGCTATGGTTCGGGCGCTCAGGGGTTGTGCCCCTGGAGCTGGTGTTGGGGCCCCAGGGGTTAAGGTTCGGGCGCTCAGGGTTGGGCCCTGGAGCTGGTGTGGGGCCCCCAGGGATTAGGCCCTAGAGCTATGGTTTGCTCACTCTGGGGTTCTGCCCTGGAGCTTGGTGTTGGGGCGCCCAGGGGTTGGGCTCCTGGAGCTGGTGTTGGGGCCCCAGGGGTTAGGCCCCTGGAGCTATGGTTCGGGCGCTCAGGGGT
>NW_026114709.1:0-53319 GCF_025201925.1 Gopherus flavomarginatus | reverse complement strand
CCATAGGGTCCCCACCCCAGCTCGAAGGGCCCAAAACCTGAGCGCCCGAACCATAGCTCCAGGGGCGTAACCCCTGGGGAACCAACAGCAGTTCCAGGGGCCCAACCCCTGGGGGCCCCAACACCTGCTCCAGGGGACCAACCCCTGAGTGCCCGAATCATAGCTCAAGGGGCCCAACCCCTGGGGGCTCCAACCCCAGCTCGAGGGGCCCAACCCCTGGGGGCCCGATCACCAGCTCCAGGGGACCAACCCCTGAGCGCCCGAACCATATCTCCAGGGGCCTAACCCCTGGGGGCCCCAACCCCAGCTCCAGGGCCCCAACCCCTGGGGGCCCCAACACCAGCTCCATGGCCCCAACCCCTGGGGGCCCCAACACCAGCTCCAGGAGCTCAACCCCTGAGCGCCCGAACCCCAGCTCCAGGGGCCTAACCCCTGGGGGCCCCAACACCAGCTCCAGGGGCCCAACCCCTGAGCGCTCGAACAATACCTCCAGGGGCCTAACCCCTGGGGGACCCAACACCATCTCTAGGGCCCCAACCCCAGAGCGCTCGAACCTTTACTACAGGCGCCAACCCCTGGTGGACCCTCCCCAGCTCCAGGGGTCCAAACCCTGGCGCCCTCGACCCCAGCTCCAGGGGCCCAACCCCTGGGGGACCCAAAACCAGTTCCTGGGGCCCAACCCCTGAGCGCCTGAACCATAGCTCCAGGGGCCTAACCCCCGGGGTCCCCAAACCCAGCTTAAGGGGCCCAACTCCTGGGGGCCCCAACACCAGCTCCAGAGGACCAACCCCTGAGCGCCCGACCCATAGCTCCAGGGGCTCAACCCCTCAGCGCCCGAACCATAGCTCCAGGGGCCTAACCCCTGGGACCGCAACACCAGCTCCAGGGGCCCGATTCCTGGGGTCCCCAACACCAGCTCCAGGGGCCAACTCCTGAGCGCCCGAACCATAGCTCCAGGGGCCTAATCCCTGTGGGCCCCAACACCAGCTACAAGGGCCCAACCCCTGAGCGCCCGAACCATATCTCCAGGGGCTTAGCCCCCGGGGGCCCCAACCCAATCTCCAGGGGCCCAACCCCTGGGGGCCCCAACACCAGCTCCAGGGGCCCAACCCCTGAGCGCCTGAACCATAGCTCCAGGGGCCCAACCCTTAAGCGCCCGAACATTACCTCCAGGGGCCTAAACCCCGGGGGCCCGAACCCCAGCTCCAGGGGCTCAACCCCTGAGCGCCCGAACCATAGCTCCGAGGCCTAACCCCTGGGGCCCCAACACCAGCTCCAGGGTCCCAACCACTGAGCGCCCGAACCATAGCTCCAGGGGCCTAACCCCTGGGGCCCCAACACCAGCTCCAGGGGCTCAACCCCTGGGGGCCCCAAAACCAGCTCCAGGGGCCCAACCACTGAGCGCCCGAACAATAGCTCCAGGGCCTAACCCCTGGGGCTCGAACACCAGCTCCAGGGGCTCAACCTCTGGGGGCCCCAACACCAGCTCCAGGGGCCCAACCCTGAGCGCCCGAACCATAGCTCCAGGGGCCTAACCCCTAGGGGACCCAACCCCAGCTCCAGGGTCCCAACACCTTGGGGGCCCCAACACCAGCTCCAGGGGCCCACCCTTGAGCTCCCGAACCATGGCTCCAGGGGCCTAACCCCCAGGGGCCCCAACCCCAGCTCCAGGGTCCCAACCCGTGGGGCCCTTGACCCCAGCTCCAGGGGCCCAACCACTGAGCGCCCGAACAATAGCTCCAGGGGACCAAGCCCTGAGCGCCCCAACCCTAGCTCCAGGGGCCTAACTCTTGGGGCTCCAACACCAGCCCCAGGGGCCCAACCCCTGGGGAACCCAACACCAGCTCCAGGGGATCAACCACTGAGCGCCCGAACCATAGCTCCAGGGGTCTAACCCCTGGGGGACCGAACACCAGCTCCAAGGGCCCAACCCCTGAGCGCCCGAACAATACCTCCAGGGGCCTAACCCCTGGGGGCCTCAACACCAGCTCCAGGGGCTCAACCCCTGGGGCCCTCGACCCCAGCTTCAGGGGCCCAACCCCTGAGCGCCTGAACCATAGCTCCAGGGTCCCAACCCCTGACGACCCCAACACCAGTTAAAGGGGCCCATCCCCTGAGCGCCCGAACCATAGCTCCGGGGGCCTAACCCCTGGGGCCCCAACACCAGCTCCAGGGGCCCAGCCACTGGGGGATTCAACACCAGCTCCTGGGGCCCAACCCCTGAGCGCCCGAACCATAGCTCCAGGGGCCCAACCCCTGAGCGCCTGAACCATAGCTCCAGGGGCCTAACCCCTGGGGCCCCAACACCAGCTCCAGGGGCCCAACCCCTGAGCGCCCGAACCATAGCTCCAGGGCCCTAACCCCTAGGGGCCCGAACGCCAGCTCCAGGGGCCCTACCCCTGGGGGCCCCAACACCAGCTCCAGGGGCCCAACCCCTGAGTGCCGGAACCATAGCTCCAGGGGCCTAACCCCTGGGGGCCCCAACCCCAGCTACAGGGGCCCAACCCCTGGGGGCCCAACACCAGCTCCAGGGGCCTAACACCTGAGAGCCCGAACCATAGCTCCAGGGGCCTAATCCCCGGGGGCCCCAACCCCAGCTCCAGGGGCCCAACCCCTGGGGGCCCCAACACCAGCTCCAGAGGTCCAACCCCTGAGCGCCCGAACCATAGCTCCAGGGGCCTAACCCCTGGGGGCCCCAACACCAGCTCCAGGGGCCCAAACCCTGAGCGCCCGAACAATACCTCCAGGGGCCTAACCCCTGGGGGCCCAACAACAGCTTCAGGGGCACAACCCCTGAGCGCTCGAATCATAGCTTCAGGGGCCTAATCCATAGGGTCCCCACCCCAGCTCGAAGGGCCCAAAACCTGAGCGCCCGAACCATAGCTCCAGGGGCCTAACCCCTGGGGCCCCAACACCAGCTCCAGGGGCCCAACCCCTGAGCTCCCGAACCATAACTCCAGGGGCCTAACCCCTAGGGGCCCGAACGCCAGCTCCAGGGGCCCAACCCCTGGGGGCCCCAACACCAGCTCCAGGAGCCCAACCCCTGAGCGCCCGAATCATAGCTCCAGGGGCCTAACCCCTGGAGGCCCCAACCCCAGCTCCACGGGCCCAGCCTCTGGGGGCCCAACACCAGCTCCAGGGGCCTAACACCTGAGTGCCCGAACCATAGCTCCAGGGGCCTAATCCCCGGGGGCCCCAACCCCACCTCCAGGGGCCCAACCCCTGAGCGCCCGAACAATACCTCCAGGGGCCTAACCCCTGGGGGCCCCAACACCAGCTTCAGGGGCACAACCACTGAGCGCTTGAACCATAGTTTCAGGGGCCTAATCCATAGGGTCCCCACCCCAGCTCGAAGGGCCCAAAACCTGAGCGCCCGAACCATAGCTCCAGGGGCGTAACCCCTGGGGAACCAACAGCAGCTCCAGGGGCCCAACCCCTGGGGGCCCCAACACCTGCTCCAGGGGACCAACCCCTGAGTGCCCGAATCATAGCTCAAGGGGCCCAACCCCTGGGGGCTCCAACCCCAGCTCGAGGGGCCCAACCCCTGGGGGCCCCAACACCAGCTCCAGGGGACCAACCCCTGAGCGCCCGAACCATATCTCCAGGGGCCTAACCCCTGGGGGCCCCAACCCCAGCTCCAGGGCCCCAACCCCTGGGGGCCCCAACACCAGCTCCAGGAGCTCAACCCCTGAGCGCCTGAACCCCAGCTCCAGGGGCCTAACCCCTGGGGGCCCCAACACCAGCTCCAGGGGCCCAACCCCTGAGCGCTCGAACAATACCTCCAGGGGCCTAACCCCTGGGGGACCCAACACCATCTCTAGGGCCCCAACCCCAGAGCGCTCGAACCTTTACTACAGGCGCCAACCCCTGGTGGACCCTCCCCAGCTCCAGGGGTCCAAACCCTTGCGCCCTCGACCCCAGCTCCACGGGCCCAACCCCTGAGCGCCCGAACCATAGCTCCAGGGGCCTAACCCCTGGGGCCCCAACACCAGCTCCAGGGGCCCAACCCCTGAGCTCCCGAACCATAGCTCCAGGGGTCTAACCCCTAGGGGCCCGAACGCCAGCTCCAGGGGCCCAACCCCTGGGGGCCCCAACACCAGCTCCAGGGGCCTAACACCTGAGCCCCCGAACCATAGCTCCAGGGACCTAATCCCCGGGGGCCCCAACCCCACCTCCAGGGGCCCAACCCCTGAGCGCCTGAACAATATCTCCAGGGGCCTAACCCCTGGGGGCCCCAACACCAGCTTCAGGGGCACAACCCCTGAGCGCTCGAACCATAGCTTCAGGGGCCTAATCCATACGGTCCCCACCCTAGCTCTAAGGGCCCAAAACCTGAGCGCCCGAACCATAGCTCCAGGGGCGTAACCCCTGGGGGCCCCAACCCAATCTCCAGGGGCCCAACCCCTGGGGGCCCCAACACCAGCTCCAGGGGCCCAACCCCTGAGCGCCTGAACCATAGCTCCAGGGGCCCAACCACTGAGCACCCGAATCATAGCTCAAGGAGCCTAACCCCTGGGGCCCCAACACCAGCTCCACGGGCTGAACCCCTGAGTGCCCGAGCCATAGCTCCAGGGGCCTAAGCCCTGGGGCCCCTACTCCAGCTCCAAGGGCCCAACCCCTGAGCACCCGAACCATAGCGGCAGGGGCCTAACCCCTGGGGCCCCAACACCAGCTCCAGGGGCCCAACCCCTGGGAGCCCCAACACCAGCTCCAGGGGCCCAAACCCAGAGCTCCCGAACCATAGCTCCATGCAGGAAATGCTCTGTGTATTACCCTGCCTGACCACATGGTGTCACTGTTGCTCAATGCGGGGAAATGCTCTGTGTATTACCCTGTGTGGCTACATGGTGTCACTGTTGCTCCATGCGGGGAAATGCTCTGTGCATTACCCTATGTGGCCGCACGGTGTCACTCTTGCTCTATGCTGAAAATGCTCTGGGCATTACCCTGCATGGCCAAACAGTATTACCGTTGCTCCACGCGTGAAATGCTCTGGGCATTACTGTGATGGAGTGGGGACTGTCTGTGTGGGCGATTGGAGAGCAGGGGGTGACTTTAGGTCAGGGGCCCCAACACCAGCTCCAGGGGCCCAACCCCTGAGTGCCCGAACCATAGCTCCAGGGGACGAACCCCTGGGGGCCCGAACACCAGCTCCAAGGGCCTAACGCCTGAGCGCCCGAACAATACCTCCAGGTGCCTAACCCCTGGGGGCCCCAACACCAGCTCTAGGGGCCCAACCCCTGAGCGCCCGAACCATAGCTCCAGGGGCCCAACCCCTGAGCGCCCAAACCATAGCTCCAGGGGCCCAACCCCTGAGCGCCTGAACCATAGCTCAAATGGCCTAACCCCTGGGGCTCCAACACCAGCTCTAGGGGCCCAACCCCTGAGCGCCCGAACCATAGCTCCAGGGGCCCAACCCCTGAGCGCCCAAACCATAGCTCCAGGGGCCCAACCCCTGAGCGCCTGAACCATAGCTCAAATGGCCTAACCCCTGGGGCTCCAACACCAGGTCCAGGGGCCCAACCCCTGAGCGCCCGAACCATAGCTCCAGGGGCCTAACCCCTGGGGCCCCAACCCCAGCTCCAGGATCCCAACCCCTGGGGCCCCATCCACAGCTCCAGGGGCCCAACCCCTGCGGGCCTCAACACCAGCTCCAGAATCCCAACCCCTGGGGGCCCCAACACCAGCTCCAGGGGCCCAACCCCAGAGCGCCATAACCATAGCTCCAGGGGCCCAACCCCTGGGGGCCCCAACACTAGCTCCAGCGGCCCAACCCCTGAGCGCACGATCCATAGCTCCAGGGGCCTAACAACTGGTTCCCCAACACCAGCTCCAGGGGCCCAACCCCTGGGGGCCCCAACACCAGCTCCAGGGTCCCAAACCCTGAGCGCCCGAACCATAGCTCCAGGGGCCTAATCCCTGGGGTCCCCCACCCCAGCTCCAAGGGCCCAACCCCTGAGCGTCCGAACCATAGCGCCAGGGGCCCAACCCCAGAGCTCCTGAACCATAGCTCCATGCAGGAAATGCTCTGTGCATTACCCTGCCTGACCACATGGTGTCATTCTTGCTCCATGCAGGAAATGCTCTGGGAATTACCCTGCATGGCCACACAGTGTTACTGTTGCTCCATGCGTGAAATGCTCTGGGCATTACTGTGATGGAATGGGGACTGTCTGTGTGGGGGATGGGAGAGCAGGGGGTGACTTTAGGTCAGGGGCCCCAACACCAGCTCCAGGGACCCAACCCCTGAGCGCCCGAACCATAGCTCCAGGGGCCTAACCCCTGGGCCCCCAACACCAGCTCAAAGGCCCAACGGCTGAGCACCCGAACAATACCTCTAGAGGCCTAACCCCTGGGGGACCCAACACCAGGTCCAGGGGCCCAACCCTTGAGCCCTCGAACCATAGCTACAGGGGCCTAACCCCTGGGGGCACCCACCCCAGCTCCAAGGGCCCAACCCCTGAGCGCCCGAACCATAGCTCCAGGGGCCCAACCCCTGAGCGCCCGAACCATAGCTACAGGGGCCTATCCCCCGGGGGTCCCAACCCCAGCTCCAGGGGTCCAACCCCTGGGACCCTCGACCCCAGCTCCAGGGGCCCGACCCCTGAGCGCCCGAATCTTAGCTCCAGGGGCCCAACCCCTGACGGCCCCAACACCAGCCGCAGAGGCCCAAACACTGAGCACCCGAACCATAGCTCCAGGGGCCTAACCCCTGGGGCCCCAACACCAGATCCAGGGACCCAGCAACTGGGGGCTACAACACCAGCTCCAGGGTCCCAACCCCTGAGCCCCCGAACCATAGCTCCAGGGGCCTAACACCTGGGGTCCCACACCCCAGCTTCAAGGGCCCAACCACTGAGCACCCGAACCATAGCTCCAGGGGCCTAAACCCTGGGGGCCCCAACCCCAGCTCCAGGAGCCTAACCCCCGAGGGCTCCAACCCCAGCTCCAGGGGCCCAAGCCTGGGGCTCTCGACCCCAGCACCAGGGGCAACAACCCCTGAGCGCCTGAACCATAGCTCCAGGGGCCCAACCCCTCAGGGCCTGAACCATAGCTCCAGGGGTCTAACCCCTGGGGCACCAACACCAGCTAAAGGAGCCCAACCTCTTGGGGCCGCAACACCAGCTCCGGGGGCCCAAACCCTGAGCGCCGGAACCATAGCTCCAGGGGCCTAACCCCCGCGGGCACCAACCACAGCTCCAGGGGCCCAACCCCTGCGGGCCCCAACACCAGCTCCAGGATCCCAACCCCTGGGGGCTCCAACACCAGCTCCAGCGGCCCAACCCCTGAGAGCCCGAACCATAGTTCCAGGGGCCTAACCCCTGGGGCCCCAATCCCAGCTCCAAGAACCCAACCCCTGAGAGTCCGAACCATAGCGCCAGGGGCCTAACCCCTGGGGCCCCAACACCAGCTCCAGGGGCCCAACCCCTGGGAGCCCCGACACCAGCTCCAGAGGCCCAACCCCAGAGCTCCCGAACCATAGCTCCATGCAGGAAATGCTCTGTGCATTACCCTGCGTGACCACATGGAGGCACTGTTGCTCCATGAGGGGAAATGCTCTGTGTATTACCCTGTGTGGCTACATGGTGTCACTGTTCCTCCATACGGAGAAATGCTTTGTGCATTACCCTATGTGGCCACACGGCGTCACTCTTGCTCCATGCAGGAAATGCTCTGGGCATTACCCTGCATGGTCACACAGAGTTACTGTTGTTCCATGCGTGAAATGCTCTGGGCATTACTGTGATGGAGTGGGGACTCTCTGTGTGGGGGATGGAAGAGCAGGGGGTGACTTTAGGTCAGGGGCCCCAACACCAGCTCCAGGGGACCAACCCCTGAGCGCCCGAAGCATAGCTCCAGGGGCCTAACCCCTGGGTGCCGCAACAGCAGCTCAAAGGGCCCAACGCCTGAGCGCCCGAACAATACCTCCAGAGGCCTAACCCCTGGGGGACCCAACACCAGCTCCAGGGGCCCAACCTCTGAGCGCCCGAACCATAGCTCCGGGGCCTAAACCCTGGGGCCCCAACACCAGCTCCAGGAGCCCAATCCTTGAGCGCTCGAACCATAGCTCCAGGGGCCTAACCCCTGGGGCCCCAACCCCAGCTCCAGGGGCCCAACCCCTGGGGGCCCCAACCCCAGCTCCAGGGGCCCAACCCCTGGGGGCCCCAACACCAGCTCGAGGGGCCCAACCCTTGAGCACCCGAACCATAGCTCCAGGGGCCTAACCCCAGGGGGCCCCAACACCAGCTCCAGGGGTCCAAACCCTGGGGCCCTCGACCCCAGCTCCAGGGGCCCAACCCCTAAGTGCCCGAACCATAGCTCCAGGGGACAAACCCCTGAGCGACCGAACCATACTCTGGGGCCTAACCCCTGGGGCCCCAACACCAGCTCCAGGAGCCCAACCCCTGGGGGCCCCAACACCAGCTCCAGGGGCCCAACCCCTGAGTGCCCGAACCATAGCTCCAGGGGCCGAACCCCTATGGGCCTCAACCCCAGCTCCAGGGGCCCAACCCCTGGGGTCCCCAACACCAGCTCCAGGGGCCCAAACCCTGAGCGCCCGAACCATAACTCCAGGGGCCTAACCCCCGGGGGTCCCAACCCCAGCTCCAGGGCCCCAACCCCTCGGGCCCTCGACCCCAGCTCCAGGCTCCCAACCCCTGAGCGCGCGAACCATAGCTCCAGGGGCCTAACCCCTGGGGTCCCAACAGCAGCTCCAGCGGCCCAACCCCTGAGCGCCCGAACCATAGCTCCAGGAGCCTAACCCCTGGGGGCCCCAACCCCAGCTCCAGGGGCCGAACCCCTGGAGGACCCAACACCAGCTCCAGGGGCACAACACCTGAGCGTCCGAACCATAGCTCCAGGGGCCTAACCCCCGGGGGCCCCAACCCCAGCTACAGGGGCCCAACCCTGGGGGCCCCAACACCAGCTCCAGGGACCCAACCCCTGAGCGCCCGAACTATAGCTCCAGGGGCCTAACCCCTGGGGCCCCAACACCAGCTCCAGGGGCTCAACCCCTGGGTGCCCCAACACCAGCTCCAGGGGCCCAACCCCTGAGGGCCCCAACACTAGGTCAAGGGGCCCAACCCTTGAGCGCCCGAACCATAGCTCCAGGGGCCTAATCCCAGAGGGCCCCAACCCCAGCTCCAGGGGTCCAAACCCTGGGGCCCTCGACCCCAGCTCCAGGGGCTCAAACCCTGAGCACCCGAACCATAGCTCCCAGGGACAAGCCCCTGAGCGACCGAACCATAGCTCCGGGGCCTAACCCCTGGGGCCCCAACACCAGCTCCAGGGGCCCAACCCCTGGGGGCCCCAACACCAGCTCCAGGGGCCCAACCCCTGAGTGCCCGAACCATAGCTCCAGGGGCTGAACCCCTATGGGCCTCAACCCCACCTCCAGGGGCGCAACCCCTGGGGGGCCCAACACCAGCTCCAGGGGCCCAACCCCTGAGTGCCCGAACCATAGCTCCAGGGGCCGAACCCCCGGGGGTCCCAACTCCAGCTCCAGGGGCCCAACGCCTCGGGCCCTCGACGCCAGCTCCAGGGGCCTAACCACTGAGCGCCCGAAGCATAGCTCCAGGGGCCTAACACCTGGGGTCCCAACACCAGCTCCAGGGGCCCAAACCCTGGGGGCCCCAGCACCAGCTCCAGGGGCCCAACCCCTGAGCGCCCGAACCATAGCTCCAGGGGCCTAACCCCTGTGGCCCCAACGCCAGTTCCAGAGGCCCAACCCCACGGGTCCCAACACCAGCTATAGGGGCCCAACCCCTGAGCGTCCGAACCATAGCTCCAGGGGCCTAACCCCTGGGGGCCCCAACCCCAGCTACAGGGGCCCAACCCCTAGGGGCCCCAACACCAGCTCCAGGGGCCCAACCCCTGAGCGCCCGAACCACAGCTCCAGGAGCCTAACCCCTGGGGGCCCCAACCCCAGCTCCAGGGGCCCAACCCCTGGAGGACCCAACACCAGCTCCAGGGGCACAACCCCTGAGCGTCCGAACCATAGCTCCAGGGCCCTAACCCCCGGGGACCCCAACCCCAGCTACAGGGGCCCAACCCTGGGGTCCCCAACACCAGCTCCAGGGACCCAACCCCTGAGCGCCCGAACCATAGCTCCAGGGGCCTAACCCCCGGGGACCTCAACCCCAGCTCCAGGGGCCCAACCCCTTGGGGCCCCAACACCAGCTCCAGGAGCCCAACCCCTGGGGGCCCCAACACGAGCTCCAGGGGCCGAACCCCAGAGGGCCCGAACCATAGCTCCAGGGGCCCAACCCCTGGGGGCCCCAACACCAGCACCAGAGGCCCAACCCCTGAGCGACCGAACCATAGCTCCAGGGGCCTAACCCCTGGGGCCCCAACACCAGCTCCAGGGGCTCAACCCCTGGGTATCCCAACACCAGCTCCAGGGGCCCAACCCCTGGGGGCCCCAACACCAGCTCAAGGGGCCCAACCCTTGAGCGCCCGAACCATAGCTCCAGGGGCCTAATCCCAGAGGGCCCCAACCCCAGCTCCAGGGGTCCAAACCCTGGGGCCCTCGACCCCAGCTCCAGGGGCTCAACCCCTGAGCACCCGAACCATAGCTCCCGGGGACAAACCCCTGAGCGACCGAACCATAGCTCCGGGGCCTAACCCCTGGGGCCCAAACACCAGCTCCAGGGGCCCAACCCCTGGGGGCCCCAACACCAGCTCCAGGGGCCCAACCCCTGAGTGCCCGAACCATAGCTCCAGAGGCTGAACCCCTATGGGCCTCAACCCCACCTCCAGGGGCGCAACCCCTGGGGGCCCCAACACCAGCTCCAGGGGCCCAACCCCTGAGCGCCCGAACCATAGCTCCAGGGGCCTAACCCCCGGGGGTCCCAACTCCAGCTCCAGGGGCCCAACCCCTCGGGCCCTCGACCCCAGCTCCAGGGGCCCAACCCCTGAGCGCCCAAACCATAGCTCCAGGGGCCTAACACCTTGGGTCCCAACACCAGCTCCAGGGGCCCAACCCCTGAGGGCCCCAACACCAGCTCCAGGGGCCCAACCCCTGAGCGCCCGAACCATAGCTCCAGGGGCCTAACCCCTGGGGCCCCAACACCAGTTCCAGGGGCCCAACCCCAGGGGTCCCAACACCAGCTCCAGGGGCCCAACCCCTGAGCGTCCGAACCATAGCTCCAGGGGCCTAACCCCCGGGGGCCCCAACCCCAGCTACAGGGGCCCAACCCCTGGGGGCCCCAACACCAGCTCCAGGGGCCCAACCCCCGGGGCCCAAACCCCAGCTCCAGGGGCTGAACCCCTGGGGCCCTCGACCCCAGCTCCAGGGGCCCAACCCCTGGGGGCCCCAAAACCAGCTGCAGGGGCGCAACCCCTGAGCGCCCGATCCATAGCTCAACGGACCTAACCCCCGGGGGCCCCAACCCCAGCTCCAGGGGCCCAACCCCTGGGGGCCCCAACACCAGCTCCAGGGGTCCAACCCCTGAGCGCCCGAACCATAGCTCCAGGGGCCTAACCCCCGTGGGCCCCAACCACAGCTCCAGGGGCCCAACCCCTGCGGGCCCCAACACCAGCTCCAGGATCCCAACCCCTGAGGGCCCCAACACCAGCTACAGGGGCCCATCCCAAGAGCGCCCTAACCATAGCTCCAGGGGCCCAACACCTAGGAGCCCCAACACCAGCTCCAGCGGCCCAACCCCTGAGCGGACGATCCATAGCTCCAGGGGCCTAACCCCTGGGGCCGGAACACCAGCTCTAGGGGCCCAACCCCTGGGGGCCCCAACACCAGCTCCAGGGTCCCAACCTCTGAGCGCCCGAACCATAGCTCCAGGGGCCTAATCCCAGGGGGCCCCAACACCAGCTCCAAAGGCCCAACCCCTGAGCGCCCGAACAATACCTCCAGGGGCCTAATCCCTGGGGGCCCCAACACCAGCTCCACGGGCCCAACCCCTGAGTGCCGGAACCATAGCTCCAGGGGCATAATCCCTGGGGGCCCCCACCCCAGCTCCAAGGGCCCAAAACCTAAGCGCCCGAACCATAGCTCCAGGGGCCTAACCCCTGGAGGACCCAACTCCAGCTCCAGGGGTCCAACACCTGGGGGCCCCAACACCAGCTCCAGGGGCCCAACCCCTGAGCGCCCGAACCATAGCTCCAGAGGCCCAACCCCTGAGCGCCCGAACCATAGCTCCAGAGGCCTAACCCCTAGAGCCCCAACACCAGCTCCAGGGGCCCAAACCCTGGGCGCCCCAACACCAGCTCCAGGGGGCCAACCGCTGAGCGCCCAAACCATAGCTCCAGTGGCCTAACCCCAGGGGGCCCCAACCCCAGCTCCAGGGGCCCAACCCCTGGATACCCCAACACCAGCATCAGGGGCACAACCCCTGAGCGTCCGAACCATAGCTCCGGGGGTCTAACCCCCGGGGGCCCCAACCCCAGCTCCAGGGGCCCTACCCCTAGTGTCCCCAACACCAGCTCCAGGGGCCCAACCCCAGGGGGGCCCCAACACCAGCTCCAGGGGCCCAACCCCTGAGTGCCCGAACCATAGCTCCAGGGGCCGAACCCCTATGGGCCTCAACCCCACCTCCAGGGGCGCAACCCCTGGGGGCCAAAACACCAGCTCCAGGGGCCCAACCCCTGAGCGCCCGAACCATAGCTCCAGGGGCCTAACCCCCGGGGGTCCCAAATCCAGCTCCAGGGGCCCAACCCCTCGGGCCCTCGACCCCAGCTCCAGGGGCCCAACCCCTGAGCGCCCGAACCATAGCTCCAGGGGCCTAACACCTTGGGTCCCAACACCAGCTCCAGTGGCCCAACCCCTGAGGGCCCCAACACCAGCTCCAGGGGCCCAACCCCTGAGCGCCCGAACCATAGCTCCAGGGGCCTAAACCCTGGGGCCCCAACACCAGTTCCAGGGGCCCAACCCCAGGGGTCCCAACACCAGCTCCAGGGGCCCAACCCCTGAGCGTCCGAACCATAGCTCCAGGGGCCTAACCCCCGGGGGACCCAACCCCAGCTACAGGGGCGCAACCCCTGGGTACCCCAACACCAGCTCCAGAGGCCCAACCCCTGAGCGCACGATCCATAGCTCCAGGGGCTTAACCCCTGGGGCCCCAACACCAGCTCCAGGGGCCCAACTCCCGGGGCCCGAACTCCAGCTCCAGGGGCTTAACCCCTGGGGCCCTCGACCCCAGCTCCAGGGGCCCAACCCCTGGGGGCCCCAAAACCAGCTGCAGGGGCGCAACCCCTGAGCACCCGATCCATAGCTCAACGGACCTAACCCCCGGGGGCCCCAACCCCAGCTCCAGGGGCCCAACCCCTGGGGGCCCCAACACCAGCTCCAGGGGCCCAACCCCTGAGCGCCCGAACCATAGCTCCAGGGGCCTAACCCCCGTGGGCCCCAACCACAGCTCCAGGGGCCCAACCCCTGCGGGCCCCAACACCAGCTCCAGGATCCCAACCCCTGAGGGCCCCAACACCAGCTACAGGGGCCCATCCCCAGAGCGCCCTAACCATAGCTCCAGGGGCCCAACCCCTAGGAGCCCCAACACCAGCTCCAGCGGCCCAACCCCTGAGCGCACGATCCATAGCTCCAGGGGCCTAACCCCTGGGGCCGGAACACCAGCTCCAGGGGCCCAACCCCTGGGGGCCCCAACACCAGCTCCAGGGTCCCAACCCCTGAGCGCCCGAACCATAGCTCCAGGGGCCTAATCCCAGGGGGCCCCAACACCAGCTCCGAAGGCCCAACCCCTGAGTGCCGGAACCATAGCCCCAGGGGCATAATCCCTGGGGGCCCCCACCCCAGCTCCAAGGGCCCAAAACCTAAGCGCCCGAACCATAGCTCCAGGGGCCTAACCCCCGGGGGCCCCAACCCCAGCTCCAGGGGCCCAACCCCTAGGGTCCCCAACACCAGCTCCAGGGGCCCAACCCCTGAGCACCCGAACCATAGCTCCAGGGGCCCAACCCCTGAGCGCCCAAACCATAGCTGCAGGGGCCCAACCCCTGAGCGCCTGAACCATAGCTCCACAGGCCTAACCCCAGGGTGCCCCAACCCTAGCTCCAGGGTCCGAACCCCTGGGGCCCCAACACCAGCTCCAGGGGCCCAACCCCTGAGTGTCCGAACCATTGCTCCAGGGTCCCAACCCCTGGGGCCCCAACACCAGCTCCAGGGTCCCAACCCCTGGGGCCGCAACACCAGCTCCAGGGGCCCAACCCCTGAGTGCCCGAACCATAGCTCCAGGAGCCTAATCCCTGGGGGCCCCAACCCCAGCACCAGGGGCCAAACCCCTGGGGGCGCCAACACCAGCTCCAGGGGCCCAACCCCTGAGCGCCCGAACCATAGCTCCAGGGGCCCAACACCTGAGCGCCCGACCCATAGCTCCAGGGGCCTAACCCCTGGGGGCCTCAACCCCAGCTCCAGGGGCCAAACCCCTGAGGGCGCCAACACCAGATCCAGGGGCCCAACCCCTGAGCGCTCGAACCATAGCTCCAGGGGCCTAACCCCTGGGGGCCCCAACATCACCTCCAGCGGCCCAAC
The DNA here is from genome assembly GCF_025201925.1 of Gopherus flavomarginatus. Taxonomy (NCBI): domain Eukaryota; kingdom Metazoa; phylum Chordata; order Testudines; family Testudinidae; genus Gopherus; species Gopherus flavomarginatus. The sequence continues at coordinate 38,822 of NW_026114709.1, read as the reverse complement.
CCCTGGGGGCCCCAACACCAGCTCCAGGGTCCCAACCCCTGAGCGCCCGAACCATAGCTCCAGGGGCCTAACCCCTAGGGTCCCCAACACCAGCTCCAGGGGCCCAACCCCTGAGCGCCCGAACCATAGCTCCAGGGGCCCAACCCCTGAGCGCCCAAACCATAGCTGCAGGGGCCCAACCCCTGAGCGCCTGAACCATAGCTCCACAGGCCTAACCCCAGGGTGCCCCAACCCTAGCTCCAGGGTCCGAACCCCTGGGGCCCCAACACCAGCTCCAGGGGCCCAACCCCTGAGTGTCCGAACCATTGCTCCAGGGTCCCAACCCCTGGGGCCCCAACACCAGCTCCAGGGTCCCAACCCCTGGGGCCCCAACACCAGCTCCAGGGGCCCAACCCCTGAGTGCCCGAACCATAGCTCCAGGAGCCTAATCCCTGGGGTCCCCAACACCAGCTCCAGGGTCCCAACCCCTGGGGCCGCAACACCAGCTCCAGGGGCCCAACCCCTGAGCGCCTGAACCATAGCTCCAGGGGCCTAACCCCTGGGGGCCCCAACCCCAGCACCAGGGGCCAAACCCCTGGGGGCGCCAACACCAGCTCCAGGGGCCCAACCCCTGAGCGCCCGAACCATAGCTCCAGGGGCCCAACACCTGAGCGCCCGACCCATAGCTCCAGGGGCCTAACCCCTGGGGGCCTCAACCCCAGCTCCAGGGGCCAAACCCCTGAGGGCGCCAACACCAGATCCAGGGGCCCAACCCCTGAGCGCTCGAACCATAGCTCCAGGGGCCTAACCCCTGGGGGCCCCAACATCACCTCCAGCGGCCCAACCCCTGGGGGCCCCAACACCAGCTCCAGGGTCCCAACCCCTGAGCGCCCGAACCATAGCTCCAGGAGCCTAATCCCTGGGGTCCCCAACACCAGCTCCAGGGTCCCAACCCCTGGGGCCGCAACACCAGCTCCAGGGGCCCAACCCCTGAGCGCCTGAACCATAGCTCCAGGGGCCTAACCCCTGGGGGCCCCAACCCCAGCACCAGGGGCCAAACCCCTGGGGGCGCCAACACCAGCTCCAGGGGCCCAACCCCTGAGCGCCCGAACCATAGCTCCAGGGGCCCAACACCTGAGCGCCCGACCCATAGCTCCAGGGGCCTAACCCCTGGGGGCCTCAACCCCAGCTCCAGGGGCCAAACCCCTGAGGGCGCCAACACCAGATCCAGGGGCCCAACCCCTGAGCGCTCGAACCATAGCTCCAGGGGCCTAACCCCTGGGGGCCCCAACATCACCTCCAGCGGCCCAACCCCTGGGGGCCCCAACACCAGCTCCAGGGTCCCAACCCCTGAGCGCCCGAACCATAGCTCCAGGGGCCCAACCCCTGAGCGCCCGAACCATAGCTCCAGGGGCCCAACCCCTGAGCGCCCGAACCATAGCTCTTAGGGCCTAATCCCTCGGGGCCCAACACCAGCTCGAGGGCCGTAACCCCTCGGGGCCCCAACACCAGCTCCAGCTGCCCTACCCCTGAGAGCAAGAACCATATCTCCAGGGGCCTAACCCCTGGGGGCCCGAACTCCAGCTCCAGGGGCCTAACCCCTGGGGGCCCCAACACCAGCTCCAGAGGCCCAACCCCTGAGCGCGCAAACCATAGCTCCAGGGTCCTAACACACGGGGGCCCCAACCCCAGCTCCAGGGGCCCAACTCCTAGAGGCCCCAACACCAGCTCCAGGGGCCCAACCCCCGGGGACCCAAACCCCAGCTACAGGTCACCAAACCCCTGGGGGCCAAAACACCTACTCCTGGAGCCCAACCCCTGGGGGCCCGAACACCAGCTCCTGGGGCCCAACCCCAGAGCGCCCGAACCAAACCTCCAGGGGCCTTATCCCTGGGGGTCCCAACACCTGCTTCAGGGGCCCAACCCCTTAGAACCCGAACCATAGCTCCCGGGGCCTAACTCCTGGGGGCCCCAACCCCAGCTCCAGGGGCCAAACCCCTGGGGGCGCCAACACCAGCTGCAGGGGCCCAACCCCTGAGCGCCCGAACCATAGCTCCAGGGGCCCAACACCTCAGCGCCCGACCCATAGCTCCAGGGGCCTAACCCCTGGGGGCCTCAACCCCAGCTCCAGGGGCCAAACCCCTGAGGGCGCCAACACCAGATCCAGGGGCCCAACCCCTGAGCGCTCGAACCATAGCTCCAGGGGCCTAACCCCTGGGGGCCCCAACATCACCTCCAGCGGCCCAACCCCTGGGGGCCCCAACACCAGCTCCAGGGTCCCAACCCCTGAGCGCCCGAACCATAGCTCCAGGGGCCTAACCCCTGGGGCCCCAACACCAGCTCCAGGGGCCCAACCCCTGGAGTCCCCAACACCAGCTCCAGGGGCCCAACCCCTGAGCGCCCGAACAATAGCTCCAGGGGCCTAACCCCTGGGGGTCCCCACCCCAGCTCCAAGAGCCAAACCCCTGAGCGCCCAAACCAAAGCTCCAGGGGCCTAACCCCTGGAGACCCCAACCCCAGCTCCAGGGGTCCAAACCCTGGGGCCCTCGACCCTAGCTCCAAGGGCCCAACCCCTGAGAGCCCGAACCATAGCTCCAGGGGCCCACTCCCTGAGTGCCCGAACCATAGCTCCAGGGGCCTAACCCCTGGGGCCCCTCACCAGCTCCAGGGGCTCAACCCCTTGGGGCCCCAACACCAGCTCCAGGGGCCCAACCCCTGAGCGCCCGAACCATAGCTCCAGGGGTCTAACCCCCGGGAACCTCAACCCCAGGTCCAGGGGCCCAACCCCTGGGGGCCCCAACCCCAGCTCCAGGGGCCTAACCCCTGGGGGCCCCAACACCAGCTCCAGGGGTCCAAACCCTTGGGCCCTCGACCCCAGCTCCAGGGCCCCAACCCCTGAGCGCGCGAACCATAGCTCCAGGGGACAAACCCGTGAGCGACCGAACCATAGCTCCGGGGCCTAACCCCTGGGGCCCCAACACCAGCTCCAGGGGCCCAACCCCTGTGGGCCCCAACACCAGCTCCAGGGGCCCAACCCCTGAGTGCCCGAACCATAGCTCCAGGGGCCGAACCCCTATGGGCCTCAACCCCAGCTCCAGGGGCCCAACCCCTGGGGGCCCCAACACCAGCTCCAGGGGCCCAACCCCTGAGCGCCCGAACCATAGCTCCAGGGGCCTAACCCCCGGGGGTCCCAACCCCACCTCCAGGGGCCCAACCCCTCGGGCCCTCGACCCCAGCTCCAGGGGCCCCACTCCTGAGCGCCCGAACCATAGCTCCAGGGGCCTAACCCCTGGGGTCCCAACACCAGCTCCAGGGGCCCAACCCCTGAGCGCCCGAACCATAGCTCCAGGAGCCTAACCCCTGGGGGCCCCAACCCCAGCTCCAGGGGCCCAACCCCTGGAGGACCCAACACCAGCTCCAGGGGCACAACCCCTGAGCGTCCGAACCATAGCTCCAGGGGCCTAACCCCCGGGGGCCCCAACCCCAGCTACAGGGGCCCAACCCTGGGGGCCCCAACACCAGCTCCAGGGACCCAACCCCTGAGCGCCCGAACCATAGCTCCAGGGGCCTAACCCCCGGGGACCTCAACCCCAGCTCCAGGGGCCCAACCCCTCGGGGCCCCAACACCAGCTCCAGGAGCCCAACCCCTGGGGGCCCCAACACCAGCTCCAGGGGCCGAACCCCAGAGGGCCCGAACCATAGCTCCAGGGGCCCAACCCCTGGGGGCCCCAACACCGGCTCCAGAGGCCCAACCCCTGAGCGATCGAACCATAGCTCCAGGGGCCTAACCCCTGGGGCCCCAACACCAGCTCCAGGGGCTCAACCCCTGGGTGTCCCAACACCAGCTCCAGGGGCAGAACCCCTGGGGGCCCCAACACCAGGTCAAGGGGCCCAACCCTTGAGCGCCCGAACCATAGCTCCAGGGGCCTAATCCCAGAGGGCCCCAACCCCAGCTCCAGGGGTCCAAACCCTGGGGACCTCGACCCCAGCTCCAGGGGCTCAACCCCTGAGCACCAGAACCATAGCTCCCGGGGACAAACCCCTGAGCGACCGAACCATAGCTCCGGGGCCTAACCCCTGGGGCCCCAACACCAGCTCCAGGGGCCCTACCCCTGGGGGCCCCAACACCAGCTCCAGGGGCCCAACCCCTGAGTGCCCGAACCATAGCTCCAGGGGCCGAACCCCTATGGGCCTCAACCCCAGCTCCAGGGGCGCAACCCCTGGGGGCCCCAACACCACCTCCAGGGGCCCAACCCTTGAGCGCCCGAACCATAGCTCCAGGGGCCTAACCCCCGGGGGTCCCAACACCAGCTCCAGGGTCCCAACCCCTGAGCGCCCGAACCATAGCTCCAGGGGCCTAATCCCAGGGGGCCCCAACTCCAGCTCCAAAGGCCCAACCCCTGAGCGCCCGAACAATACCTCCAGGGGCCTAACCGCTGGGGGCCCCAACACCAGCTCCACGGGCCCAACCCCTGACTGCCGGAAACATAGCTCCAGGGGCATAACCCCTGGGGGCCCCCACCCCAGCTCCAAGGGCCCAAAACCTGAGCGCCCGAACCATAGCTCCAGGGGCCTAACCCCTGGGGGACCCAACTCCAGCTCCAGGGGTCCAACACCTGGGGGCCCCAACACCAGCTCCAGGGGCCCAACCCCTGAGCGCCCGAACCATAGCTCCAGAGGCCCAACCCCTGAGCGCCCGAACCATAGCTCCAGGGGCCTAACCCCTGGAGCCCCAACACCAGCTGCAGGGGCCCAAACCCTGGGGGCCCCAACACCAGCTCCAGGGGCCCAACCCCTGAGCGCCCAAACCATAGCTCCAGTGGCCTAACCCCTGGGGGCCCCAACCCCAGCTCCAGGGGCCCAACCCCTGGATACCCCAACACCAGCATCAGGGGCACAACCCCTGACCGTCCGAACCATAGCTCCAGGGGTCTAACCCCCGGGGGCCCCAACCCCAGCTCCAGGGGCCCAACCCCTAGGGTCCCAAACACCAGCTCCAGGGGCCCAACCCCTGAGCGCCCGAACCATAGCTCCAGGGGCCCAACCCCTGAGCGCCCAAACCATAGCTGCAGGGGCCCAACCCCTGAGCGCCTGAACCATAGCTCCACAGGCCTAACGCCAGGGTGCCCCAACCCCAGCTCCAGGGTCCGAACCCCTGGGGCCCCAACACCAGCTCCAGGGGCCCAACCCCTGAGTGCCCGAACCATTGCTCCAGGGGCCTAACCCCTAGGGCCCCAACACCAGCTCCAGGGTCCCAACCCCTGGGGCCCCAACACCAGCTCCAGGGGCCCAACCCATGAGTGCCCGAACCATAGCTCCAGGAGCCTAATCCCTGGGGGCCCCAACACCAGCTCCAGGGTCCCAACCCCTGGAGCCCCAACACCAGCTCCAGGGGCCCAACCCCTGAGCGCCTGAACCATAGCTCCAGGGGCCTAACCCCTGGGGGCCCCAACCCCAGCACCAGGGGCCAAACCCCTGGGGGCCCCAACACCAGCTCCAGGGGCCCAACCCCTGAGCGCTCGAACCATAGCTCCAGGGGCCTAACCTTGGGGCCCTCAACACCACCTCCAGCGGCCCAACCCCTGGGGGCCTCAACACCAGCTCCAGGGTCCCAAACCCTGAGCTCCCGAACCATAGCTCCAGGGGCTTAACCCCTGGGGCCCCAACCAGCTCCAGGGGCCCAACCCCTGGAGTCCCCAACACCAGCTCCAGGGGCCCAACCCTTGAGCGCCCGAACCATAGTTCCAGGGGCCTAACCCCTCTGGGCCCCAACCGCAGCTCCAGGGGCGTAACCCCCGGGGGCCCCATTCCCAGCTCCAGGGGACTAACCCCTAGGGGCCCCAAAACCAGCTCCAGGGGCCCAACCCCTGAGCGCCCGCATCATAGCTCCAGGGGCCTAACCCCTCGGACCCCAACACCAGCTCCAGGGCCCTAACACCTCGGGGCCCCAACAACAGCACCAGGGCCCCAACCCCTGAGCGCCCGAACCATATCTCCAGAGGCCTAACCCCTGCGGGCCCGAACCCTAGCTCAAGGGGCCCAAACCCTGGGGGCCCCAACACCAGCTCCAGGTGCCCAACTCCTGAGAGCCCGAACCATATCTCCAGAGGCCTAACCCCCGGGGGCCACAACCCCAGATCCATGGGCCCAACCCCTGGGGGACCCAACACCACCTCCAGGAGCCCAACCCCTGGGGGCCCCAACACCAGCTCCAGGGGCCCAACCGCAGAGCGCCCGAACCATAGCTCCAGGGGCCTAACCCCCGGGGGCCCCAACCCGAGATCCAGGGGCCCAACCCCTGGGGCCCTCGACCCCAGCTCCAGGGGCCCAACCCCTGAGCTCCCAAACCATAGTTCCAGGGGCCCAACCCCTGAGCGCCCGAACCATAGCTCTAGGGGCCTAACCCCTCGGGGCCCAACACCAGCTCGAGGGCCGTAACCCCTCGGGGCCCCAACACCAGCTCCAGCTGCCCAACCCCTGAGAGCAAGAACCATATCTCCAGGGGCCTAACCCCTGGGGGCCCGAACCCCAGCTCCAGGGGCCTAACACCTGGGGGCCCCAACACCAGCTCCAGAGGCCCAACCCCTGAGCGCCCAAACCATAGCTCCAGGGTCCTAACACACGGGGGCCCCAACCCCAGCTCCAGGAGCCCAACTCCTAGAGGCCCCAACACCAGCTCCAGGGGCCCAACCCCCGGGGACCCAAACCCCAGCTACAGGTCACCAAACCCCTGGGGGCCAAAACACCTGCTCCTGGAGCTCAACCCCTGGGGGCCCCAACACCAGCTCCAGGGGCCCAACCCCTTAGTACCCGAACCATAGCTCCAGGGGCCTAACCCCTGGGGCCCCAACACCAGCTCCAGGGGCCCAACCCCTGGGGCCCTCGACCACAGCTCCAGGGGCCCAACCCAAGAGTGCCCGAACCATAGCTCCAGGGGCCCAACCCCTGCGGGTCCCAACCCCAGCTCCAGGGGCCCAACCCCTTAGTATCCGAACCATAGCTCCAGGGGCCTAACCCCTGGGGCCCCAACACCAGCTCCAGGGGCCCAACCCCTGGGGCCCTCGACCACAGCTCCAGGGGCCCAACCCAATAGTGCCCGAACCATAGCTCCAGGGGACCAACCCCTGAGCGCCCGAACCATAGCTCCAGGGGCCTAACCCCTAAGGCCCCTCACCAGCTCCAGGGGCCCATCCCCCTGGGGCCTCAACACCAGCTCCAGGGGCCCAACACCTGAGCGCCCGAACCATAGCTCCAGGGGCCTAACCCCTGGGGGCCTCAACCCCAGATCCAGCGGCCAAACCCCTGAGGGCACAACACCAGCTCCAGGGGCCCAACCCCTGAGCGCTCGAACCATAGCTCCAGGGGCCTAACCCCTGGGGGCCCCAACATCACCTCCAGCGGCCCAACCCCTGGGGGCCCCAACACCAGCTCCAAGGTCCCAACCCCTGAGCGCCCGAACCATAGCTCCAGGGGCCTAACCCCTGGGGCCCCAACACCAGCTCCAGGGGCCCAACCCCTGGAGTCCCCAACACCAGCTCCAGGGGCCCAACCCCTGAACGCCCGAACAATAGCTCCAGGGGCCTAACCCCTGGGGGTCCCCACCCCAGCTCCAAGGGCCAAACCCCTGAGCGCCCAAACCAAAGCTCCAGGGGCCTAACCCCTGGAGACCCCAACCCCAGTTCCAGGGGCCTAACCCCCGGGGGCCCCAACCCCAGCTCCAGGGGTCCAAACCCTGGGGCCCTCGACCCTAGCTCCAAGGGCCCAACCCCTGAGAGCCTGAACCATAGCTCCAGGGGCCCACTCCCTGAGCGCCCGAACCATAGCTCCAGGGGCCTAACCCCTAGGAGCCCCAACCCCAGCTCCAGAGGACCAACCCCTGGGGGCCCTAACACCAGCTCCAGGGGCCCAACCCCTCAGCGCCCGAACCATAGCTCCGGGGCCTAACCCCTGGGGCCCCAACACCAGCTCCACCGGCTCAACCCCAGAGCGCCCGAACCATAGCTCCAGGGGCCCAACCCCTGGGGGCCCCAACACCAGCTCCAGGGGCCCAACCCCTGAGCGCACGAACCATAGCTCCAGGGGCATAACCCCTGGGGCCCCAACACCAGCTCCAGGGGCCCAAACCCTGGGGGCCACAACACCAGCTCCAGGGGCCCAACCCCTGAGCGCCCAAACCATAGCTCCAGTGGCCTAACCCCTGGGGGCCCGAACCCCAGCTCCAGGGGCCCAACCCCTGGATACCCCAACACCAGCATCAGGGGCACAACCCCTGACCGTCCGAACCATAGCTCCAGGGGTCTAACCCCCATTGGCCCCAACCCCAGCTCCAGGGGCCCAACCCCTAGGGTCCCCAACACCAGCTCCAGGGGCCCAACCCCTGAGCGCCCGAACCATAGCTCCAGGGGCCCAACCCCTGAGCGCCCAAACCATAGCTGCAGGGGCCCAACCCCTGAGCGCCTGAACCATAGCTCCACAGGCCTAACCCCAGGGTGCCCCAACCCCAGCTCCAGGGTCCGAACCCCTGGGGCCCCAACACGAGCTCCAGGGGCCAACCCCTGAGTGCCCGAACCATTGCTCCAGGGGCCTAACCCCTGGGGCCCCAACACCAGCTCCAGGGTCCCAACCCCTGGGGCCCCAACACCAGCTCCAGGGGCCCAACCCCTGAGTGCCCGAACCATAGCTCCAGGAGCCTAATCCCTGGGGGCCCCAACACCAGCTCCAGGGTCCCAACCCCTGGGGCCCCAACACCAGCTCCAGGGGCCCAACCCCTGAGCGCCTGAACCATAGCTCCAGGGGCCTAACCCCTGGGGGCCCCAACCCCAGCACCAGGGGCCAAACCCCTGGGGGCCCCAACACCAGCTCCAGGGGCCCAACCCCTGAGCGCTCGAACCATAGCTCCAGGGGCCTATCCTTGGGGCCCTCAACACCACCTCCAGCGGCCCAACCCCTGGGGGCGTCAACACCAGCTCCAGGGTCCCAACCCCTGAGCGCCCGAACCATAGCTCCAGGGGCTTAACCCCTGGGGCCCAACCAGCTCCAGGGTCCCAACCCCTGGAGTCCCCAACATCAGCTCCAGGGGCCCAACCCTAGAGCGCCCGAACCATAGTTCCAGGGGCCTAACCCCTCTGGGCCCCAACCCCAGCTCCAGGGGCGTAACTCCCGGGGGCCCCATTCCCAGCTCCAGGGGACTAACCCCTAGGGGCCCCAAAACCAGCTCCAGGGGCCCAACCCCTGAGCGCCCGCGTCATAGCTCCAGGGGCCTAACCCCTCGGACCCCAATACCAGCTCCAGGGCTCTAACCCCTCGGGGCCCCAACAACAGCACCAGGGCCCCAACCCCTGAGAGCCCGAACCATATCTCCAGAGGCCTAACCCCTGGGGGCCCGAACCCTAGCTCAAGGGGCCCAAACCCTGGGGGCCCCAAAACCAGCTCCAGGTGCCCAACTCCTGAGAGCCCGAACCATTGCTCCAGGGGCCGAACCCCCGGGGGCCCCAAACGCAGCTCCAGGGGCCCAAACCCTGGGGGCCCCACCACCAGCTCCAGGGGCCCAACCCCTCAGCGCCCGAACCATAGCTCCAGGGGCCTAACCCCTGGGGGCCCCAACCCCAGATCCATGGGCCCAACCCCTGGGGGACCCAACACCACCTCCAGGAGCCCAACCCCTGGGGGCCCCAACACCAGCTCCAGGGGCCCAACCGCAGAGCGCCCGAACCATAGCTCCAGGGGCCTAACCCCCGGGGGCCCCAACCCCAGCTCCAGGGGCCCAACCCCTGGGGCCCTCGACCCCAGCTCCAGGGGCCCAACCCCTGAGCGCCCAAACCATAGTTCCAGGGGCCCAACCCCTGAGCGCCCGAACCATAGCTCTAGGGGCCTAACCCCTCGGGGCCCAACACCAGCTCGAGGGCCGTAACCCCTCGGGGCCCCAACACCAGATCCAGCTGCCCAACCCCTGAGAGCAAGAACCATATCTCCAGGGGCCTAACCCCTGGGGGCCCGAACCCCAGCTCCAGGGGCCTAACCCCTGGGGGCCCCAACAGCAGCTCCAGAGGCCCAACCCCTGAGCGCCCAAACCATAGCTCCAGGGTCCTAACACACGGGGGCCCCAACTCCAGCTCCAGGGGCCCAACTCCTAGAGGCCCCAACACCAGCTCCAGGGGCCCAACCCCCGGGGACCCAAACCCCAGCTACAGGTCACCAAACCCCTGAGGGCGAAAACACCTGCTCCTGGAGCCCGACCCCTGGGGGCCCCAACACCAGCTCCAGGGGCCCAACCCCAGAGCGCCCGAACCAAACCTCCAGGGGCCCAACCCCTGGGGGTCCCAACCCCAGCTCCAGGGGCCCAACCCCTTAGTAACCGAACCATAGCTCCAAGGGCCTAACCCCTGGGGCCCCAACACCAGCTCCAGGGGCCCAACCCCTGGGGCCCTCGACCACAGCTCCAGGGGCCCAACCCAAGAGCGCCCGAACCATAGCTCCAGGGGACCAACCCCTGAGCGCCCGAACCATACCTCCAGGGGCCTAACCCCTAAGGCCCCTCACCAGCTCCAGGGGCCCATCCCCCTGGGGCCTCAACACCAGCTCCAGGGGCCCAACACCTGAGCGCCCGAACCATAGCTCCAGGGGCCTAACCCCTGGGGGGCTCAACCCCAGCTCAAGCGGCCAAACCCCTGAGGGCACAACACCAGCTCCAGGGGCCCAACCCCTGAGCGCTCGAACCATAGCTCCAGGGGCCTAACCCCTGGGGGCCCCAACATCACCTCCAGCGGCCCAACCCCTGGGGGCCCCAACACCAGCTCCAGGGTCCCAACCCCTGAGCGCCCGAACCATAGCTCCAGGGGCCTAACCCCTGGGGCCCCAACACCAGCTCCAGGGGCCCAACCCCTGGAGTCCCCAACACCAGCTCCAGGGGCCCAACCCCTGAACGCCCGAACAATAGCTCCAGGTGCCTAACCCCTGGGGGTCCCCACCCCACCTCCAAGGGCCAAAACCCTGAGCGCCCAAACCAAAGCTCCAGGGGCCTAACCCCTGGAGACCCCAAACCCAGTTCCAGGGGCCTAACCCCCGGGGGCCCCAACCCCAGCTCCAGGGGTCCAAACCCTGGGGCCCTCGACCCTAGCTCCAAGGGCCCAACCCCTGAGAGCCCGAACCATAGCTCCAGGGGCCCACTCCCTGAGCGCCCGAACCATAGCTCCAGGGTCATAACCCCTGGGGCCCCAACACCAGATCCAGGGGCCCAACCCCTGGGGGCGCCAACACCAGCTCCAGGGGCCCAACCCCTTAGCGCCCGAACCATAGCTCCAGGGGCCTAACCCCTAGGAGCCCCAAACCCAGCTCCAGAGGACCAACCCCTGGGGGCCCTAACACCAGCTCCAGAGGCCCAACCCCTGAGCGCCCGAACCATAGCTCCAGGGGCCTAAACCCCAGGGCCCCCAACCCCAGCTCCAGAGGTCCAACCCCTGGGGCCCTCGAACCCAGCTCCAGGGGCCCAACCCCTCAGCGCCCGAACCATAGCTCTGGGGCCTAACCCCTGGGGCCCCAACACCAGCTCCAGGGGCCAAACCCCTGAGCGCCCGAACCATAGCTCCAGGGGCCTAACCACCGGGGCCCGAACCCCAGCTCCATTGGCCCAACCCCTAAGGGCCCCAACACCAGCTCCACCGGCTCAACCCCAGAGCGCCCGAACCATAGCTCCAGGGGCCCAACCCCTGGGGGCCCCAACACCAGCTCCAGGGGCATAACCCCTAGGGCCCCAACACCAGCTCCAGGGGCCCAACCCCTGGGGCCCCAACACCAGCTCCAGGGGCCCAACCCCTGAGTGCCCGAACCATAGCTCCAGGGGCCTAATCCCTGGGGGCCCCAACACCAGCTCCAGGGGCCCAACACCTGAGCGCCCAAAAAATACCTCTAGGTGCCTAATCCCTGGGGGCCCCAACACCAGCTCCAGGGGCCAAACACCTGAGCGCCCGAAAAAGACCTCTAGGTTCCAAACCCCTGGGGGCCCCAACACCAGCTCCAGGGGCTCAACTCCTGAGCGCTCGAACCATAGCTCCAGGGGCCTAACCCCTCTGGGCGCCAACAAGCTCCAAGGGCCCAAACCCTGAGCGCCCGAACAATACCTTCAGGGCCCTAACCCCTGGGGACCCCAAAACCAGCTCCAGGGGCCCAACCCTTGAGCGCCCGAACCATAGCTCCAGGGGCCTAACCCCTAGGGGCCCCCACCCCAGGTCCAAGGGCCCGACCGCTGAGCGCCCGAACCATACCTCCAGGGGCCTAACCCCCGGGGGCCCAAAACCCAGCTCAAGGGGCCTAATCCCAGGGGGCCCCAACACCAGCTCCAGGGGCCCAACCCCTGAGCGCCCGAACCATAGCTCCAGGGTCATAACCCCTGGGGCCCCAACACCAGATCCAGGGGCCCAACCCCTGGGGGCGCCAACACCAGCTCCAGGGGCCCAACCCCTCACCACCCGAACCATAGCTCCAGGGGCCTAACCCCTAGGAGCCCCAACCCCAGCTCCAGAGGACCAACCCCTGGGGGCCCTAACAGCAGCTCCAGGGGCCCAACCCCTGAGCGCCCGAACCATAGCTCCAGGGGCCTAAACCCCAGGGGCCCCAACCCCAGCTCCAGAGGTCCAACCCCTGGGGCCCTCGAACCCAGCTCCAGGGGCCCAACCCCTCAGCGCCCGAACCATAGCTCCGGGGCCTAACCCCTGGGGCCCCAACACCAGCTCCAGGGGCCCAAACCCTGAGCGCCCGAACCATAGCTCCAGGGGCCCAACCACCGGGGCCCCAACCCCAGCTCCAGGGGCCCAACCCCTAAGGGCCCCAACACCAGATCCACCGGCTCAACCCCAGAGCGCCCGAACCATAGCTCCAGGGGCCCAACCCCTGGGGCCCCCAACACCAGCTCCAGGGGCCCAACCCCTGAGCTCACGAACCATAGCTCCAGGGGCATAACCCCTGGGGCCCCAACACCAGCTCCAGGGGCCCAACCTCTGGGGCCCCAACACCAGCTCCAGGGGCCCAACCCCTGAGTGCCCGAACCACAGCTCCAGGGGCCTAATCCCTGGGGGCCCCAACACCAGCTCCAGGGGCCCAACACCTGAGCGCCCGAAAAATACCTCTAGGTGCCTAACCCCTGGGGGCACCAACACCAGCTCCAAGGGCCCAACCACTGAGCGCCCGAACCATAGCTCCAGAGGCCCAACCCCTGAGCGCCCGAACCATAGCTCCAGGGGCCTAACCCCTGGAGCCCCAACACCAGCTCCAGGGGCCCAAACCCTGAGGGCCCCAACACCAGCTCCAGGGGACCAACCCCTGAGCGCCCAAACCATAGCTCCAGTGGCCTAACCCCTGGGGGCCCCAACCACAGCTCCAGGGGCCCAAGCCCTGGATACCCCAACACCAGCATCAGGGGCACAACCCCTGAGTGCCCGAACCATTGCTCCAGGGGCCTAACCCCTGGGGCCCCAACACCAGCTCCAGGGTCCCAACCCCTGGGGCCCCAACACCAGCTCCAGGGGCCCAACCCCTGAGTGCCCGAACCATAGCTCCAGGAGCCTAATCCCTGGGGGCCCCAACACCAGCTCCAGGGTCCCAACCCCTGGGGCCCCAACACCAGCTCCAGGGGCCCAACCCCTGAGCGCCTGAACCATAGCTCCAGGGGCCTAACCCCTGGGGGCCCCAACCCCAGCACCAGGGGCCAAACCCCTGGGGGCCCCAACACCAGCTCCAGGGGCCCAACCCCTGAGCGCTCGAACCATAGCTCCAGGGGCCTAACCCTTGGGGCCCTCAACACCACCTCCAGCGGCCCAACCCCTGGGGGCCTCAACACCAGCTCCAGGGTCCCAACCCCTGAGCGCCCGAACCATAGCTCCAGGGGCTTAACCCCTGGGGCCCCAACCAGCTCCAGGGGCCCAACCCCTGGAGTCCCCAACACCAGCTCCAGGGGCCCAACCCTTGAGCGCCCGAACCATAGTTCCAGGGGCCTAACCACTCTGGGCCCCAACCCCAGCTCCAGGGGCGTAACCCCTGGGGGCCCCAAAACCAGCTCCAGGGGCCCAACCCCTGAGCGCCCGCATCATAGCTCCAGGGGCCTAACCCCTTGGACCCCAACACCAGCTCCAGGGCTCTAACCTCTCGGGGCCCCAACAACAGCACCAGGGCCCCAACCCCTGAGCGCCCGAACCATATCTCCAGAGGCCTAACCCCTGTGGGCCCGAACCCTAGCTCAAGGGGCCCAAACCCTGGTGGCCCCAACACCAGCTCCAGGTGCCGAACTCCTGAGAGCCCGAACCATAGCTCCAGGGGCCTAACCCCTGGGGGCCCCAACCCCAGATCCTTGGGCCCAACCCCTGGGGGCCCCAACACCAGCTCCAGGGGCCCAACCGCAGAGCGCCCGAACCATAGCTCCAGGGGCCTAACCCCCGGGGGCCCCAACCCCAGCTCCAGGGGCCCAACCCCTGGGGCCCTCGACCCCAGCTCCATGGGCCCAACCCCTGAGCGCCCAAACCACAGTTCCAGGGGCCCAACCCCTGAGCGCCCGAACCATAGCTCTAGGGGCCTAACCCCTCGGGGCCCAACACCAGCTCGAGGGCCGTAACCCCTCGGGGCCCCAACACCAGCTCCAGCTGCCCAACCCCTGAGAGCAAGAACCATATCTCCAGGGGCCTAACCCCTGGGGGCCCGAACCCCAGCTCCAGGGGCCTAACCCCTGGGGGCCCCAACACCAGCTCCAGAGGCCCAACCCCTGAGCGCCCAAACCATAGCTCCAGGGTCCTAACACACGGGGGCCCCAACCCCAGCTCCAGGGGCCCAACTCCTAGAGGCCACAACACCAGCTCCAGGGGCCCAACCCCCGAGGACCCAAACCCCAGCTACAGGTCGCCAAACCCCTGGGGGCGAAAACACCTTCTCCTGGAGCCCAACCCCTGGGGGCCCCAACACCAGCTCCAGGGGCCCAACCCCAGAGCGCCCGAACCAAACCTCCAGGGGCCCAACCCCTGGGGGTCCCAACACCAGCTCCAGGGGCCCAACCCCTTAGCATCCGAACCATAGCTTCAGGGGCCTAACCCCTGGGGCCCCAACACCAGCTCCAGGGGCCCAACCACTGGGGCCCTCGACCACAGCTCCAGGGGCCCAACCCAAGAGCGCCCGAACCATAGCTCCAGGGGACCAACCTCTGAGCCCCCGAACCATAGCTCCAGGGGCCTAACCCCTAAGGCCCCTCACCAGCTCCAGGGGCCCATCCCCCTGGGGCCTCAACACCAGCTCCAGGGGCCCAACACCTGAGCGCCCGAGCCATAGCTCCAGGGGCCTAACCCCTGGGGGCCTCAACCCCAGCTCCAGGGGCCAAACCCCTGAGGGCCCCAACACCAGCTCCAGGGCCCCAACCCCTGAGCGCCCGATCCATAGCTCCGGGGCCTAACCCCTGGGGCCCCAACACCAGCTCCAGGGGCCCAACCCCTGAGCGCCCGAACCATTGCTCCAGGGGCCTAACCACCGGGGCCCCAACCCCAGCTCCAGGGGCCGAACCCCTAAGGGCCCCAACACCAGCTCCACCGGCTCAACCCCAGAGCGCCCGAACCATAGCTCCAGGGGCCCAACCCCTGGGGGCCCCAACACCAGCTCCAGGGGCCCAAACCCTGAGCTCACGAACCATAGCTCCAGGGGCATAACCCCTGGGGCCCCAACACCAGCTCCAGGGGCCCAACCCCTGGGGCCCCAACAACAGCTCCAGGGGCCCAACCCCTGAGTGCCCGAACCATAGCTCCAGGGGCCTAATCCCTGGGGTCCCCAACACCAGCTCCAGGAGCCCAACACCTGAGCGCCCGAAAAATACCTCTAGGTGCCTAACCCCTGGGGGCACCAACACCAGCTCCAAGGGCCCAACCCCTGAGCGCCCGAACCATAGCTCCAGGGGCCCAGCCCCTGAGCTCCCGAACCATAGCTCCAGGAGCCCAACCCCTGAGCGCCTGAACCATAGCTCCAGGGGACTAATCCCTAGGGGCCCCAACCCCAGCTCCAGGGGCCTAACCGCCGTGGGCCCCAACACCAGTACCAGGAGCCCAACCCCTGGGGCCCTCGACCCCAGCTCCAGGGGCCCAACCACTGAGCGCCCGAACCATAGCTCCAGGGGCCCAACCCATGAGCGCCCGAACCCTAGCTCCAGGGACCTAACCCCTGGGGGCCCCAACCCCAGTTCCAGGGGCCCAACCCCTGGGGCCCTCGAACCCAGCTCCAGGGGCCCAACCCCTCAGCGCCCGAACCATAGCTCCGGGGCCTAACCCCTGGGGCCCCAACACCAGCTCCAGGGGCCCAAACCCTGAGCGCCCGAACCATAGCTCCAGGGGCCTAACCCCTGGGGCCCCAACACCAGCTCCAAGAGCCCAACCCCTGAGCGCCCGAACAATACCTCCAGGGGCCTAACCCCTGGGGGCTCCAACACCAGCTCCAAGGGCCCAACCCCTGAGTGCCTGAACCATAGCTCCAGAGACCTAACCCTCGGGGCCCCAACCCCAGGTCCAGGGGCCCAACCCCTGGGGGCCCCAACACCAGCTCCAGGGGCCCAACCCCAGAGCGCCCGAACCATAGCTCCAGGGGCCCAACCCCTGGGGGCCCCAACACCTGCTCCAGGGGCCCAACCCCTGAGCGCCCGAACCATAGTTCCAGGGGCCTAACCCGTGGAGCCCCAACACCAGCTCCAGGGGACCAACCCCTGGAGCCCCAACACCAGCTCCAGGGGAGTAACCCCTGAGCGCCCGAACCATAGCTCCAGGGGCCCAACCCCTGAGCGCCCGAACCATAGCTCCAGGAACCCAACCGCTGAGCGCCTGAACTATAGCCCAAATGGCCTAACCCTTGGGGCCCCAACACCAGCTCCAGGAGCCCAACCCCTTGGGGCCACAACACCAACTCCAGGGGCCCAACCCCTAAGCGCCCGAACCATTGCTCCAGGGGCCTAACCCCTAGGGACCCCAGCCCCAGCTCCAGGGGCCCAACCCCTGGGGCCCTCGACCCCAGCTCCAGGGGTCCAACCACTGAGTGCCCGAACCATAGCTCCAGGGGCCCAACCCCTGAGCGCCCGAACCCTAGCTCCAGGGACCTAACCCATGGGGGCCCCAACCCTAGCTACAGGGGCCCAACCCCTGGGGGCCCAAACACCAGTTTCAGCGGCCAAACCCCTGAGCGCCCGAACCATAGCTCCAGGGGTCTAACCCCCGGGGGCCCCAACACCATATCCAGGGGCCCAACCCCTGGGGGCTCCAACACCAGCTCCAGGGGCCCAACCCCTGAGCGCCCGAACCATAGCTCCAGGGGCCTAACCCCTGGGGGCCCCGACCCCAGCTTCAAGGTCAGAACCCCTGAGCGCCCGAACCATAACTCCAGGGGCCTAACACACTGGGGCTCCAACCCCAGCTCAAGGGGCCCAACCCCTGGTGCCCTCGACCCCAGCTCCAGGGGCCCAACCCCTGAGCGCCCAAACCATAGCTCCAGGGGCGTAACCCCTGGGGGCCCCAACCCCAACTCCAGGGGCCCAACCCCTGGGGGCCCCAAAACCAGCTCCAGGGGCCCAACCGCTGAGCGCCCGAACCATAGCTCGAGGTGCCTAACCCCCTGGGGCCCCAACCACAGCTGCAGGGGCCCAACCCCTGGGGCTCCAACACCAGCTCCAGGGGCCCAAAACCTGAGCGCCTGAACCATAGCTCCAGGGGCCTAACCCCTAGGGCCCGAATACCAGCTCCAGGGGCCCAACCCCTGGGGGCCCCAACACCAGCTCGAGGGGCCCAACCCCTGAGCGCCCGAACCATACCTCCAGGGGCCTAACCATTGAGGGCCCCAACACCAGCTCCAAGGGCCCAACCCCTGAGCGCCCGAACAACACCTCCAGGGGCCTAACTCCTGGGAGCCCGAACACCAGCTCCAGGAGCCCAACCCCTGAGCGCCCGAACCATAGCTCCAGGGACCTAAACCCTGGGGGCCCCAACCCCAGTCCCACTGGCGTAACCCCCGGCGGCCCCAACCCCAGCTCCAGGGGCCCAACCCCTGGGGCCCTCGAACCCAGCTCCAGGGGCCCAACCCCTGAGCGCCCGAACCATAGATCCAGGGGCCCAACCCCTGAGCGCCCGAACCATAGCTCCAGATGCCTAACCCCTGGGGCCCCTCACCAGCTCCAGGGGCCCAACCCATTGTCGCTCTAACACCAGCTCCAGGGGCCCAACCCCTGAGCGACCGAATCATAGCTCCAGGGGTGTAACCCCTAGGGACCCCAGCCCCAGCTGCCTAACCCCTGGGGACCCCAACACCAGCTCCAGAGGACCAACCCCTGAGCACCCGAACCATAGCTCCAGGGGCCCAACTCCTGAGCGCCCGAACACTAGCTCCAGGGACATAACCCATGGGGGCCCCAACCCCAGCTCCAGGGGCCCAACCCCTGGGGGCCCAAACACCAGTTCCAGCGGCTAAACCCCTGAGAGCCCGAACCATAGCTCTAGGGGCCTAACCCCTGGGGTCGCCAAAACGAGCTCCAGGGGCCCAACCCCTGAGCGCCCGAACCATAGCTCTAGGGGCCTAACCCCTGGGGGCGCCAACACCAGCTCCAAGGGCCCAACCCCTGAACGCCCGAACAATACCTCCAGGGGCCTAACCCCAGGGGGCCCCAACACCAGCTCCAGGGGCCCAACCCCTCAGTTCCCGAACCATAGCTCCAGGGGCTTAACCCCTGGGGGCCCCCACCCCAGCTTCAAGGTCTCAACCCCTGAGTGCCCGAACCATAACTCCAGGGGCCTAACACCCTGGGGCCCCAACCCCAGCTCCAGGGGCCCAACCCCTGAGCGCCTGAACCATAGCTCCAGGGACCTAACCCCCGGGAGCCCCAACTCCAGCTCCAGGGGCCCAACCCCTGTGGGCCACAACATCAGCTCCAGGGGCCCAACCCCTGGGGGCCCCAACACCAGCTCCAGGGGTCCAACCCCTGAGCGCCCGAACTATAGCTCCAGGGGCCTAACCCCCGGGCGGCCACAACACCAGATCCAGGGGACCAACCCCTGAGCGCCCAAAAAATACCTCCAGGGGCCTAACCCCTGGGGGCCCCAACACCAGCTCCAGGGGCCCAATCCCTGAGCGCTCGAACCATAGCTACAGGGGCCTAAACCCTGGGGGCCCCTACCCCAGCTCCAAGGGCCCAAAACCTGAGCGCCCGAACCATAGCTCCAGGGGCATAACCCCTGGGGCCCCAACACCAACTACAGGGGCCCAGCCCCTGAGCGCCCGAACCATAGCTCCAAGGGCCTAACCCCTGGGGGCCCCAACCCCAGCTCCAGGGGCCCAACCCCTGGGGGCCCCATCCCCAGCTCTAGGGGCCCAACCCCTGAGCGCCCGAACCATAGCTCCAGGGGCCTAACCCCTGGGGGCCTCAACCCCAGCTCCAGGGGCCCAACCCCTGGGAGCCCCAACACGAGCTCCAGGGATCCAACCCCTGAGCGCCCGAACCATAGCTCCAGGGGCCTAACCCCTGGGGGCCCCAACACCAGCTCCAGGGGCCCAACCCCTGAGCGCCCGAACAATACCTCCAGATGCCTAACCCCTGGGGGCCACAACACCAGCTCCAGGGGCCCAATCCCTGAGCGCTTGAACCATAGCTACAGGGGCCTAACCCCTGGGGGCCCCGACCCCAGCTCCAAGGGCCCAAAACATGAGCGTCAGAACCAGAGCTCCAGGGGCCTAACCCCTGGGGGCCCCATCCCCAGCTCCAGGGGCCCAACCCCTGGGGGCCCCAACACCAGCTGCAGGAGTCCAACCCCTGAGCGCCCGAACCATAGCTCCAAGGGCCTAACCTCTAGGGCCCCAACCCCAGATCCAGAGGCCCAACACCTGGGGCCCTCGACCCCACCTCCAAAGGGCCCAACCTCTAAGAGCCCGAAACATAGCTCCATTGGCTGAACCCCTGAGCGCCCGAACCATAGCTCCAGGGGCCTAACCCCTGGGGGCCCCAAACCCAGCTCCAGGGGCCAAACCCCTGGGGGGCCCAACCCCAGCTCTAGGGGCCCAAACACTGGTGGCCCCAACACCAGCTCCAGGAGTCCAACCCCTGAGCGCCCGAGCCATAGCTCCAGGGGCCTAACCCCCGGGCGGCCACAACACCAGCTCCAGGGGCCCAACCCCTGAGCGCCCAAACAATACCTCCAGGGGTCTAACCCCTGGGAGCCCCAACACCAGCTCCAGGGGCCCAATCCCTCAGCGCTCGAACCATAGCTACAGGGGCCTAAACCCTGGGGGCCCCTACCCCAGTTCCAAGGGCCCAAAACCTGAGCGCCCGAACCATAGCTCCAGGGGCCCAACCCCTGGGGGCCCCAACAGCAGCTCCAGAGGCCCAGCCCCTGAGCGCCCGAACCATATCTCCAGGGGCCTATCGCCTGGGGGCCCCAACCCCAGCTCTAGGGGCCCAACCCCTGAGGGCCCCAACACCAGCTCCAGGGGCCCAACCTCTGAGCGCCCGAACCATAGCTCCAGGGGCCCAAACCCTGAGCGCCCGAACCATAGCTCCAGGGGCCTAACCCCTGGGGCCCCAACACCAGCTCCAAGGGCCCAACCCCTGGGGGCCCCAACACCAGCTCCAGGGGCCCAACCCCTGAGCGCCCGAACCATAGCTCCAGGGGCCTAACCCCTGGGGGCCCCAACTCCAGCTCCAGGGGCCCAACCCCTGGGGGCCCCAACACCAGCTCCAGGGGCCCAACCCCTGAGCGCCCGAACCATAGCTCCAGGGGCCTAACCCCCGGGGGCCCCAACCCCAGCTCCAGGGGCCGAACCCCTGGGGGCCCCAACACCAGCTCCAGGGGTCCAACCCCTGAGCGCCCGAACCATAGCTCCAGGGGCCTAAAACCTGGGGACCCCAACACCAGCTCCAGGGGCCCAACCCCTGAGCGCCCGAACAATACCTCCAGAGGCCTAACCCCTGGGGGCCACAACTCCAGCTCCAGAGGCCCAACCGCTGAGCGCTTCAACCATAGCTACAGGGGCCTAAACCCTGGGGGCCCCGACCCGAGCTCCAAGGGCCCAAAACCTGAGCGCCAGAACCATAGCTCCAGGGGCCTAACACCTGGGGGCCCCAACCCCAGCTCCAGGGGCCCAACCCCTGGGGGCCCCAACACCAGCTCCAGGGGCCCAACCCCTGAGCGCCCGAACCATAGCTCCAGGGGCCTAACGTCTAGAGGCCTCAACCCCAGATCCAGGGTCCCAACCCCTCGAGGCCCGAACACCAGCTCCAGGGGCCCAACCCCTGAGCGCCCGAACCATATCTCCAGGGGCCTAACGCCTTTTGGGCCCCAACCCCAGCTCTAGGGGCCCAACCCCTGAGGGCCCCAACACCAGCTCCAGGGGCCCAACCTCTGAGCGCCCGAACCATAGCTCCAGGGGCCCAAACCCTGAGCGCCCGAACCATAGCTCCAGGGGCCTAACCCCTGGGGCCTCAACACCAGCTCCAGGGGCCCAACCCCTGGGGGCCCCAACACCAGCTCCAGGGGCCCAACCCCTGAGAGCCCGAACCATAGCTCCAGGGGCCTAACCCCTAGGGGCCCCAGCCCCAGCTCAAGGGGCACAACCCCTGGGGGCCCCAACACCAGCTCCAGGGGCCCAACCCCTGAGCGCTCGAACCATAGATCCAGGGGCCTAACCCCCGTGGGCCTCAACCCCAGCTCCAGGGGCCCAACCCCTGGGGCCCTCGACCCCAGCTCCAGGGGCCTAACCCCTCGGCCCCCAACACCAGCTCCAGAGCCCTAACCCATCAGGGCCCCAACACCAGCTACAGGGGCCCAACCCCTGAGAGCCCGAACCATATCTCCAGGGGTTTAACCCCTGGGGGCCCGAACCCCAGCTCCAGGGGCCCAACCCCTGGGGGCCCCAACACCAGCTCCAGGGTCCCAACCCCTGAGCGCCCGAATCATAGCTCGAGGGGCCTATCCCGTGAGGGCCCAAACCGCAGCTACAGGGGCCCAACCCCAGAGCGCCTGAACCAAAGCTCCAGGGGCCCAACCCCTGGGGGCCCCAACACCAGGTCCAGGGGTCCATCCCCTGAGCGCCCGAACCATAGCTCCAGGGACCTAACCCCCGGGGGGCCCCAACACCAGCTCCAGGGGCCCAACCCCTGAGCGCCCGAACAATACCTCCAGAGGCCTAACCCCTGGGGGCCACAACACCAGCTCCAGAGGCCCAACCGCTGAGCGCTTCAACCATAGCTACAGGGGCCTAACCCCTGGGGGCCCCGACCCGAGCTCCAAGGGCCCAAAACCTGAGCGCCAGAACCATAGCTCCAGGGGCCTAACCCCTGGGGGCCCCAACCCCAGCTCCAGGGGCCCAACCCCTGGGGGCCCCAACACCAGCTCCAGGGGCCCAACCCCTGAGCGCCCGAACCATAGCTCCAGGGGCCTAACGTCTAGAGGCCTCAACCCCAGATCCAGGGTCCCAACCCCTCGAGGCCCGAACACCAGCTCCAGGGGCCCAACCCCTGAGCGCCCGAACCATATCTCCAGGGGCCTAACGCCTTTTGGGCCCCAACCCCAGCTCTAGGGGCCCAACCCCTGAGGGCCCCAACACCAGCTCCAGGGGCCCAACCTCTGAGCGCCCGAACCATAGCTCCAGGGGCCCAAACCCTGAGCGCCCGAACCATAGCTCCAGGGGCCTAACCCCTCGGGCCCCAACACCAGCTCCAGGGGCCCAACCCCTGGGGGCCCCAACACCAGCTCCAGGGGCCCAACCCCTGAGAGCCCGAACCATAGCTCCAGGGGCCTAACCCCTAGGGGCCCCAGCCCGAGCTCCAGGGGCACAACCCCTGGGGGCCCCAACACCAGCTCCAGGGGCCCAACCCCTGAGCGCTCGAACCATAGATCCAGGGGCCTAACCCCCGTGGGCCTCAACCCCAGCTCCAGGGGCCCAACCCCTGGGGCCCTCGACCCCAGCTCCAGTGGCCTAACCCCTCGGCCCCCAACACCAGCTCCAGAGCCCTAAACCATCAGGGCCCCAACACCAGCTACAGGGGCCCAACCCCTGAGAGCCCGAACCATATCTCCAGGGGTTTAACCCCTGGGGGCCCGAACCCCAGCTCCAGGGGCCCAACCCCTGGGGGCCCCAACACCAGCTCCAGGGTCCCAACCCCTGAGCGCCCGAATCATAGCTCGAGGGGCCTATCCCGTGAGGGCCCAAACCTCAGCTACAGGGGCCCAACCCCAGAGCGCCTGAACCAAAGCTCCAGGGGCCCAACCCCTGGGGGCCCCAACACCAGCTCCAGGGGTCCATCCCCTGAGCGCCGGAACCATAGCTCCAGGGACCTAACCCCCGGGGGGCCCCAACACCAGCTCCAGGGGCCCAACCAATGAGTGCCCGAACAATACCTCCAGGGGCCTAACCTCTGGGGGCCCCCACCCCAGCTCCAAGGGCCCAAAACCTGAGCGCCTGAACCATTGCTCCAGGGGCCTAACCCCTGGGGCCCCAACACCAGCTCCAGGGGCCCAACCCCTCGGGGCCCCAACACCAGCTCCAGGGGCCCAACGCCTGGGGGCCCCAACACCAGCTCCAGGGGCCTTAGCCGAGCGCCCGAACCGTAGCTCTACGGGCTTAACCCCTGAGGGCCCCAACACCAGGTCCAGGGGCCCAACCCCTGAACGCTTGAACCATAGCTATAGGGGCCTAACCCCTGGGGGCCCCCACCCCACTTCCAAGGGCCCAAAACCTGAGCGCCCGAGCCATAGCACCAGGGGCATAACCCATGGGGCCCGAAACCCAGCTCCAGGGGCACAACCCCTGGGGACCCCAACACCAGCTCCAGGGGCCCAACTCCTAAGCGCCTGAACCATAGCTCCAGGGGCCCAACACCTGAGCGCTTGAACCATAGCTCTAGGAGCGTGACCCCTGGGGCCCCAACACCAGCTCCAGGGACCCAACCCCTGAGGGCCCCAACACCAGCTCCAGTGGCCCAAACCCTGAGCGCCCGAACCATAGCTCCAGGGGCCTACCCCCTGGGGCCCCAACACCAGCTCCAGGGGCCCAACCCCTGGGGGCCCCAAGACCAGCTCCAGGGGCCCAAACCCTGAGCGCCCGAATCATAGCTCCAGGGGCCTAACCCCCGGGAGCCCCAACCCCAGCTCCACAGGCCCAACCCCTGGGGGTCCCAACACCAGCTCCAAGGGCCCAACCCATGAGCGTCTAAACCATAGCTCCAGGGGCCTATCCCGCGAGGGCCCAAACCCCAGCTACAGGGGCCCAACCCCTTGGGGCCCCAACACCAGCTCCAGGAGCCCAACCCCTGGGGGCTCCAACACCAGCTCCAGGGGCCCAACCCCAGAGCGCCTGAACCAAAGCTCCAGGGGCCCAACCCCTGGGGGCCCCAACACCAGCTCCAGGGGTCCAACCCCTGAGCGCACGAACCATAGCTCCAGGGGCCTAAGCCCTGGGGGGCCCCAACACCAGCTCCAGGGGCCCAACCAATGAGGGCCCAAACAATACCTCCAGGGGCCTAACCCCTGGGGGCCCCAACACCAGCTCCAGGGGCCCAACCCCTCGGGGCCCCAACACCAGCTCCAGGGGCCCAACGCCTGAGCCCCCGAACCATAGCTCTACGGGCCTAACCCCTGAGGGCCCCAACACAAGGTCCAGGGGCCCAACCCCTGAACGCTTCAACCATAGCTATAGGGGCCTAACCCCTGGGGGCCCCCACCCCACTTCCAAGGGCCCAAAACCTGAGCGCCCGAACCATAGCTCCAGGGGCACAACCCCTGGGGGCCCCAACACCAGCTCCAGGGGCCCAACCCCTGAGCGCCCGAACCATAGCTCCAGGGGCCCAACCCCATAGCGCTCGAACCATAGATCCAGGAGCCTGACCCCTGGGGCCCCAACACCAGCTCCAGGGGCCCAACCCCTGGGGGCCCCAACACCAGCTCCAGGGGTCCAACCACTGAGCGCCCGAACCATACCTCCAGGAGCCTAACCCCTGGGGCCCCAACACCAGCTCTAGGGGCCCAACCCCTGGGGCCTCAACTCCAGCTCCAGGGGCCCAACCCCTGAGCGCCCGAACCAAAGCTCCAGGGGCCTAACCCATGGGGGCTCCAACCCCAGCTCCAGGGGCCCAAACCCTGGGGGCCCCAAAACCAGCTCAAGGGGCCCAACCCCTAAGCGCCCGAACCATAGCTCCAAGGTCCTAACCCCCGGAGGACCCAACCACAGCTCCAGGGGCCCAATCCCTGCGGGCCCCAACACCAGCTCCAGGAACCCAACCCCTGGGGGCCCCAACACGAGCTCCAGGGGCCAAACCCCAGAGCGCCCAAACCATAGCTCCAGGGGCCCAACCCCTGGGGGCCCCAACACCAGCTCCAGGGGCCCAACCCCTGAGAGCCCGTACCATAGCTCCAGGGGCCTAACCCCTGGGGCCCCAACACCAGCTCCAGGGCTCGACCCCTGGGGGCCCCAACACCAGCTCCAGGGGCCCAACCCCAGAGCGCCCGAAAAATAGCTCCAGGGGCCTAACCCCTGGGGGCCCCAACACCAGCTCCACGGGCACAACCCCTGAGTGTCCGAACCATAGCTCCAGGTGCCTAACCCCTGGGGGGCCCCACCCCAGCTCCATGGGCCCAACCCCTGAGCGCCCGAACTATAGCGCCAGGGGCCTAACCCCTGGGGCCCCAACACCAGCTCCAGGGGCCCAAACCCTGGGAGCCCCAACACCAGTTCCAGGGGCCCAACCCCAGAGCTCCCGAACCATAGCTCCATGCAGGAAATGCTCTGTGCATAACCCTGCGTGACCACATGGTGTAACTGTTGCTCCATGCGGGGAAATGCTCTGTGTATTACCGTCTGTGGCTACATGGTGTCACTGTTGCTCCATGCGGGGAAATGCTCTGGTCATTACCATATTTGGCCACACGGTGTCACTCTTGCTCCATGCAGGAAATGCTCTGGGCATTACCCTGCATGGCCACACAGTGTTACTGTTGCTCCATGCGTGAAATTCTCTGGGCATTAGTGTGATAGAGTGGGGACTGTCTCTGTGGTGGATGGGAGAGCAGGGGGTGACTTTAGGTCAGGTGCCCCAACACCAGCTCCAGGGGCCCAACCCCTGAACGCCCGAAGCATAGCTCCAGGGGCCTAACCCCTGGGGGCCCCCACCCCAGCTCCAAGGGCCCAACCCCTGAGTGCCCGAACCATAGCTCCAGGGGCCTAACCCCCAGGGGCCTCAACCCCAGCTCCAGGGGCCCAACCCCGGGGGCCCTCGACCCCAGCTCCAGGGGCCCAACCCCTGGGGCCCAAACACCAGCTCCAGGGGCCGAACCCTTGAGCGCCCGAACCATAGCTCCAGGAGCCTAACCCCTGGGGGCCCTAACCCCAGCTCCAGGGGCCCAACCCCTAGGGGCCCCAACACCAACTCCAGGGACCCAACCCCTGAGCGCCCGAACCATAGCTCCAGGGGCCCAACCCCTGAGCGCCCGAACCATAGCTCCAGGGGCCAAACCCCCGGAGGCCCCAACCCCAGCTCCAGTGGCCCAACCCCTGGGGGCCCAAACACCAGTTCCAGCGGCCAAACCCCTAAGCCCCCGAAACATAGCTCCAGGGGCCTAATCCCCGGGGGCCCCAACACCAGATCCAGGGGCCCAACCCCTGGGGGCCCCAACACCAGCTCCAGAGGCTCAACCCCTGAGCGCCCGAACCATAGCTCCCTGGGCCTAACCCCTGGGGGTCCCCACCCCAGCTTCCAGGTCCCAACCCCTGAGCGCCCGAACCATAACTCCAGAGGCCTAACACCCTGGGGCCCCAACCCCAGCTCCAGGGGCCCTACCCCTGAGGCCCTCAACCCTAGCTCCAGGGGCCCAACCCCTGAGCGCCCAAACCATACCTCCAGGGGCCCAACCCCTGAGCGCCCGAACCATAGCTCTAGGGGCCTAACACCGTGGGCCCCAACACAAGCTCCAGGGGCCCAACCCCTTGGGGCCCCAACACCAGCTCCAGGGGCCTAAAACCTGAGCTCCCGAACCAAAGCTCCAGGGGCGTAACCCCTGGGGGCCCCAACCCCAGCTCCAGGGGCCCAACCCCTGGGGGCCCCAAAACCAGCTCCAGGGGCCCAACACCTGAGCGCCCGAACCATAGCTCGAGGGGCCTAACCCCCGGGGGCCCTAACCACAGCTGCAGGGGCCCAACCCCTCGGGCCCCAACACCAGCTGCAGGGGCCCAAAACCTTAGCGCCCGAACCGTATCTCCAGGGGCCTAAGCCCTGGGGGCCCGAACCCCAGTTCCAGGGGTCTAAACCCTGGGAGCCCGAACACCAGCTCCAGGGGCCCAACCCCTGAGCGCCCGAACCATAGCTTCAGAGCCCTAACCCCCGGGGGCCCCAACCCCAGCTCCAGGGGCCGAAACCCTGGGGGCCCAAACACCAGCTCCAGGGGCCCAACCCCTGAGCGCCCGAACCATAGCTCCAGGGGCCTAAACCCTGGGAGCCCCAACCCCAGTCCCACGGCCGTAACCCCCCGAGGCCCAAACCCCAGCTCCAGGGGCCCAACCCCTGGGGGCCCCAACACCAGCTCCAGAAGCCCAACCCCTCAGGCCCTAAACACCAGCTCCAGGGGCCCAACCCCAGAGCGCCCGAACCAAACCTCAAGGGGCCCAACCCCTGGGGGCCCCAACACCAGCTCCAGGGGCCCAACCCCTGGGGCCCCAACACCAGCTCCAGGGGCCCAACCCCTGACCGCCCTAACTATACCTCCAGGAGCCTAACCATTGGAGGCCCCAACACCAGCTCCAAGGGCCCAACCCCTGAGCGCCCGAACAACACCTCCAGGGGCCTAACCCCTGGGAGCCCCAACACCAGCTCCAGGAGCCCAACCACTGAGCGCCCGTACCATAGCTCCAGGGGCCTAAACCCTGGGGGCCCCAACCCAAGTCCCACGGCCGTAACCCCCAGAGGCCCCAACCCCAGCTCCAGGGGCCCAACCCCTGGGGTCCTCGACCCCAGCTCCAGGGGCCCAACCCATGAGCGCCCGAACCATAGATCCAGGGGCCCAACCCCTGAGCGCCCGAACCATAGCTCCAGAGGCTTAACCCCTGGGGACCCTCACCAGCTCCAGGGGCCCAACCCCTTGGCGCCCTAACACCAGCTCCAGGGGACCAACCCCTGAGCGCCCGAATCATATCTCCAGGAGCCTAACTCCTGGGGGCCCCAACCTCAGCTCCAGGGGCCCAACCCCTGGGGGCCCCAACCCCAGCTCCAGGGGCCCAACCCCTGGGGGCCCCAACACCAGCTCCAGGGGACCAACCCCTGAGCGCCCGAATCATAGCTCCAGGGGCCTAACCCCTGGGGGCCCCAAACCCAGCTCCAGGGGCCCAACCCCTGGGGGCCCCAACCCCAGCTCCAGGGGCCCAAACCCTGGTGGCCCCAACACCGGCTCCAGGGGTCCAACCCCTGAGCGCCCGAACCATAGCTCCAGGGGCCTAACCCCGGGCGGCCACAACACCAGCTCCAGGGGCCCAACCCCTGAGCGCCCAAACGATACCTCCAGGGGCCTAACCCCTGGGTTCCCCAACACCAGCTCCAGGGGCCCAATCCCTGAGCGCTCGAACCATAGCTCCAGGGGCCTAACCCCTGGGGGCCCCAAACCCAGCTCCAGGGGCCCAACCCTTGGGGGCCCCAACCCCAGCTCCAGGGGTCAAACCCCTGAGCGCCCGAATCATAGCTCCAGGGGCCTAACCCCCGGGCGGCCACAACACCAGCTCCAGGGGCCCAACCCCTGAGCGCCCGAACCATAGCTCCAGGGGCCTAACCCCCGGGAGCCCCAACTCCAGCTCCAGGGGCCCAACCCCTGGAGGCCCCAACATCAGCTCCAGGGGCCCAACCCCTGAGCGCCCGAACCATAGCTCCAGGGGCCTAACCCCCGGGAGCCCCAACTCCAGCTCCAGGGGCCCAACCCCTTGGGGCCTCAACACCAGCTCCAGGGGCCTAAAACCTGAGCTCCCGAACCAAAGCTCCAGGGGCGTAACCTCTGGGGGCCCAAACCCCAGCTCCAGGGGCTCAAACCCTGCGGGCCCCAAATCCAGCTCCAGGGGCCCAAACCCTGAGCGCCCGAACCATAGCTCGACGGGCCTAACCCCCGGGGGCCCCAACCACAGCTGTAGGGGCCCAACCCCTGGGGCCCCAACACCAGCTCCAGGGGCCCAAAACCTTAGCGCCCGAACCGTATCTCCAGGGGCCTAAACCCTGGGGTCCCGAACCCCAGTTCCAGGGGTCTAAACCCTGCGAGCCCGAACACCAGCTCCAGGGGCCCAACCCCTGAGCGCCCGAACCATAGCTTCAGGGCCCTAACCCCCGGGGGCCCCAACCCCAGCTACAGGGGCCCAACCCTTGGGGGCCCCAACACCAGCTCCAGAAGCCCAACCTCTGGGGGCCTAAACACCAGATCCAGGGGCCCAACCCTAGAGCGCTCGAACCAAAGCTCAAGGGGCCCAACCCCTGGGGGCCCCAACACCAGCTCCAGGGGACCAACCCCTGAGCGCCCTAACCATACCTCCAGGGGCCTAACCATTGGGGGCCCCAACACCAGCTCCAAGGGCCCAACCCCTGAGCGCCCTAACCATACCTCCAGGGGCCTAACCCCTAGGGCCCCAATACCAGCTCTAGGGGCCCAACCCCTGGGGCCCCAACACCAGCTCCAGGGGCCCAACCCCTGAGCGCCCTAACCATACCTCCAGGGGCCTAGCCATTCGGGGCCACAACACCAGCTCCAGGAGCCCAACCCCTGAGCGCCCGAACCATAGCTCCAGGGGCCTAAACCCTGGGGGCCCCAACCCCAGTCCCATGGCCGTAACCCCCAGAGGCCCCAACCCCAGCTCCAGGAGCCCAACCCCTGAGCGCCCATACCATAGCTCCAGGGGCCTAAACCCTGGGGGCCCCAACCCCAGTCCCACGGCCGTAACCCCCAGAGGCCCCAACCCCAGCTCCAGGGGCCCAACCCCTGGGGTCCTCGACCCCAGCTCCAGGGGCCCAACCCATGAGCGCCCGAACCATAGATCCAGGGGCCCAACCCCTGAGCGCCCGAACCTTAGCTCCAGAGGCCTAACCCCTGGGGACCCTCACCAGCTCCAGGGGCCCAACCCCTGCGGGCCCCAACCCCAGCTCCAGGGGCCCAACCCCTGGGGGCCCCAACACTAGCTCCAGGGGACCAATCCCTGAGCGCTCGAACCATAGCTCCAGGGGCCTAACCCCTGGGGGCCCCAAACCCAGCTCCAGGGGCCCAACCCTTGGGGGCCCCAACCCCAGCTCCAGGGGCCAAACCCTGGTGGCCCCAACACCAGCTCCAGGGGTCCAACCCCTGAGCGCCCGAATCATAGCTCCAGGGGCCTAAGCCCCGGGCGGCCACAACACCAGCTCCAGGGGCCCAACCCCTGAGCGCCCGAACCATAGCTCCAGGGGCCTAACCCCCGGGAGCCCCAACTCCAGCTCCAGGGGCCCAACCCCTGGAGGCCCCTACATCAGCTCCAGGGGCCCAACCCCTGAGCGCCCGAACCATAGCTCCAGAGGCCTAACCCCTGGTGGCCCCAAACCCAGCTCCAGGGTCCCAACCCCTGGGAGCCCCAACCCAAGCTCCACGGGCCCAAACCCTGGTGGCCCCAACACCAGCTCCAGGGGTCCAACCCCTGGGGTCCTCGACCCCAGCTCCAGGGGCCCAACCCCTGAGCGCCCGAACCATAGATCCTGGGGCCCAACCCCTGAGCGCCCGAACCATAGCTCCATGGGCCTAACCCCCGGGCGGCCACAACACCAGCTCCAGGGGCCCAACCCTTGGGGGCCCCAACCCCAGCTCCAGGGGCCAAACCCTGGTGGCCCCAACACCAGCTCCATTGGTCCAACCCCTGAGCGCCCGAATCACAGCTCCAGGGGCCTAACCCCCGGGAGCCCCAACTCCAGCTCCAGGGACCCAACCCCTGGAGGCCCCAACATCAGCTCCAGGGGCCCAACCCCTGAGCGCCCGAACCATAGCTCCAGGGGCCTAACCCCCTGGAGCCCCAACTCCAGCTCCAGGGGCCCAACCCCTTGGGGCCCCAACACCAGCTCCAAGTGCCTAAAACCTGAGCTCCCGAACCAAAGCTCCAGGGGCGTTACCTCTGGGGGCCCAAACCCCAGCTCCAGGGGCCCAACCCCTGGGGCCCCAACACCAACTCCAGGGGCCCAAAACCTTAGCGCCCGAACCGTATCTCCAGGGGCCTAAACCCTGGGGGCCCGAACCCCAGTTCCAGGGGTCTAAACCCTGGGAGCCTGAACACCAGCTCCAGGGGCCCAACCCCTGAGCGCCCGAACCATAGCTTCAGGGCCCTAACCCCCGTGGGCCCCAACCCCGGCTCCAGGGGCCGAACCCCTGGGGGCCCCAACACCAGCTCCAGGGGCCCAACCCCTTAGCGCCCGAACCATAGATCCAGGGGTCTAACCCCCAGGGGCCCCAACCCCAGCTACAGGGGCCCAACCCTTGGGGGCCCCAACACCAGCTCCAGAAGCCCAACCTCTGGGGGCCTAAACACCAGATCCAGAGGCCCAACCCTAGAGCGCTCGAACCAAAGCTCAAGGGGCCCAACCCCTGGGGGCCCCAACACCAGCTCCAGGGGACCAACCCCTGAGCGCCCTAACCATACCTCCAGGGGCCTAACCATTGGGGGCCCCAACACCAGCTCCAAGGGCCCAACCCCTGAGCGCCCTAACCATACCTCCAGGGGCCTAACCCCTAGGGCCCCAATACCAGCTCCAGGGGCCCAACCCCTGAGCGCCCGAACCATAGATCCAGGGGTCTAACCCCCAGGGGCCCCATCCCCAGCTACAGGGGCCCAACCCTTGGGGGCCCCAACACCAGCTCCAGAAGCCCAACCTCTGGGGGCCTAAACACCAGCTCCAGGGGCCCAACCCCAGAGCGCTCGAACCAAAGCTCAAGGGGCCCAACCCCTGGGAGCCCCAACACCAGCTCCAGGGGACCAACCCCTGAGCGCCCTAACCATACCTCCAGGGGCCTAACCCCTAAGGCCCCAATACCAGCTCCAGGGGCCCAACCCCTGGGTCCTCAACACCAGCTCCAGGGGCCCAACCCCTGAGCGCCCTAACCATACCTCCAGGGGCCTAGCCATTCGGGGCCCCAACACCAGCTCCAGGAGCCCAACCGCTGAGCGCCCGAACCATAGCTCCAGGGGCCTAAACCCTGGGGGCCCCAACCCCAGTCCCATGGCCGTAACCCCCGGAGGCCCCAACCCCAGCTCCAGGGGCCGAACCCCTGGGGTCCTCGACCCCAGCTCCAGGGGCCCAACCCCTGAGCGCCCGAACCATAGATCCAGGGGCCCAACCCCTGGTGGCCCCAAACCCAGCTCCAGGGGCCCAACCCCTGGGAGCCCCAACCCAAGCTCCAGGGGCCCAAACCCTGGTGGCCCCAACACCAGCTCCAGGGGTCCAACCCCTAGGGTCCTCGACCCCAGCTCCAGGGGCCCAACCCCTGAGCGCCCGAACCATAGATCCAGGGGCCCAACCCCTGAGCGCCCGAACCATAGCTCCATGGGCCTAACCCCCGGGCGGCCACAACACCAGCTCCAGGGGCCCAACCCCAGAGCACCCAAACAATACCTCCAGGGGCCTACCCCTGGGGGCCCCAACACCAGCTCCAGGGGCCCAATCCCTGAGCGCTCGACCCATAGCTACAGGGGCCCAAACCCTGGTGGCCCCAACACCAGCTCCAGGGTTCCAACCCCTGAGCGCCCGAACCATAGCTCCAGGGGCCTAACTCCCGGGCGGCCACAACACCAGATCCAGGGGCCCAACACCTGATCGCCCGAAAAATACCTCCAGATGACTAACCCCTGGGAGCCCCAACACCAGCTCCAGGGGCGCAACCCCTGAGCGCCCGAACCATAGCTCCAGGGGCCCAACCCCTGAGCGCCCGAACCATAGTTCCAGGGACCCAACCACTGAGCGCCTGAACTATAGATCAAATGGCCTAACCCTTGGGGCCCCAACACCAGCTCCAGGGGCCCAACCCCTGGGGGCCACAACACCAGCTCCAGGGGCCCAACCCCTGAGCTCCCGAACCATTGCTACAGGGGCCTAACCCCTAGGGACCTCAGCCCCAGCTGCAGGGGCCTAACCGCTGGGGGCCCCAACACCAGCTCCAGAGGACCAACCCCTGAGCACCCGAACCATAGCTCCAGAGGCCTAACCCCAGGGGGCCCTAAACCCAGCTCCAGGGACCCAACCCCTGGGGCCCTCGACCCCAGCTCCAGGGCTCCAACCACTGCGTGCCCGAACCATAGCTCCAGGGGCCCAACCCCTGAGCGCCCGGACCCTAGCTCCAGGGACCTAACCCATGGGGGTAACAACCCCAGCTCCAGGGGCCCAACCCCTGGGGGCCCAAACACCAGTTCCAGCGGCCAAATCCCTGAACGCCCGAACCATAGATCCAGGGGCCTAACCCCCGGGGGCCCCAACACCAGACCCAGGGGCTCAATCCCTGCGGGCCACAAAACCAGCTCCAGAGGCCCAACCCCTGAGCGCCCGAACCATAGCTCCAGGGGCCTAACCGCTTGGGGCTCCAACACCAGCTCCAAGGGCTCAACCCCTGAGCGCCCGAACAATACCTCCAGGGGCCTAACCCCTGGGGGCCCCAACACCAGCTCCAGGGGCCCAACCCCTGAGTGCCCGAACCATAGCTCCAGGGGCCTAACCCCTGGGGGCCCCCACCCAAACTTCAAGGTCCCAACCCCTGAGTGCCCGAACCATAACTCCATGGGCCTAACACCCTGGGGCCCCAACACCAGCTTCAGGGGCCCAACCCCTAGGGCCCTCGACCCCAGCTCCAGGGGCCCAACCCCTGAGCGCCCAAACCATAGCTCCAGGGGCCCAACCCCTGAGCGCCCGAACCATAGCTCTAGGGGCCTAACACCTGGGGCCCCAACACCAGCTCCAGGGGCCCAACCCCTTGGGGCCCCAACACCAGCTCCAGGGGCCCAAAACCTGAGCTCCCGAACCAAAGCTCCAGGGGCCTAAACCCTGGTAACCCGAACACCAGCTCCAGGGGCCCAACCCCTGAGCGCCTGAACCATAGCTTCAGGGCGCTAACCCCCGGGGGCCCCAACCCCAGCTCCAGGGGCCCAACCCCTGGGGGCCCCAACACCAGCTCCAGGGGCCCAACCCATGAGCGCCCGAACCATAGATCCACGGGTCTAACCGCCAGGGGCTCCAACCCCAGCTACAGGAGCCCAGCCCCTGGGGGCCCCAACACCAGCTCCAGAAGCCCCACCCCTGGGGGCCTAAACACCAGCTCCAGGGGCCCAACCCCAGAGCGCCCGAACCAGTGCTCCAGGGGCCCAACCACTGGTGGCCCCAACACCAGCTCCAGGGGACCAACCCCTGAGCGCCTGAACCATAGCTCCAGTGGCCTAACCCCTAGGGCCCCAATACCAGCTCCAGGGGCCCAACCCCTGGGGGCCCCAACACCAGCTCCAGGGGCCCAACCCCTGAGCGCCCGAACCATACCTCCAGGGGCCTAACCATTGGGGGCCCCAACACCAGCTCCAAGGGCCCAACCCCTGATCGTCCGAACCATACCTCCAGGGGCCTAACCTCTAGGGGTCT
This sequence comes from Gopherus flavomarginatus, assembly GCF_025201925.1. Lineage (NCBI taxonomy): Eukaryota > Metazoa > Chordata > Testudines > Testudinidae > Gopherus > Gopherus flavomarginatus. Next base: position 4,219 of record NW_026114709.1, on the reverse strand, counting down.
CAACTCCAGATCCAGGGGCCGAAGCCCTGGGGCCGTCGACCCCAGCTCCAGGGGCCCAACCCCTAAGAGCCCAAACCATAGCCCCAGGGGCCGAACCCCTGAGCGCCCGAACCGTAGCTACAGGAGCCTAACCCCTCGGGCCCCAACACCAGCTCCAGGGGCCCAACCCCTCGAGGCCCCAACACCAGCTCCAGGGGCCCAACCCCTGAGTGCCCAAATCATATCTTCAGGGGCCTAACGCCTGGGGGCCCCAACCCCAGCTCTAGGGGCCCAACCCCTGAGGGCCACAACACCAGCTCCAGGGGCCCAACCTCTGAGCGCCCGAACCATAGCTCCAGGGGCCCAAACCCTGAGCGCCCGAACCATAGCTCCAGGGGCCTAACCCCTGGGGCCCCAACACCAGCTCCAGGGGCCCAACCCCTGGGGGCCCCAACACCAGCTCCAGAGGACCAACCCCTGAGCGCCCGAACCATAGCTCCAGGGGCCTAACCCCTAGGGGCCCCAACCCCAGGTCCAGGGGCACAACCCCTGGGGGCCCCGACACCAGCTCCAGGGGCCCAACCCCTGAGCGCCTGAACCATAGCTCCAGGGGCCTAACCCCCGGGGGCCCCAACCCCAGCTCCAGGGGCACAACTCCTGGGGCCCTCGACCCAAGCTCCAGGGGCCCAACCCCTGAGCGCCCGAACCATAGCTCCAGGGGCCTAACCAGTCGGGCCCCAACACCAGCTCCAGGGCCCTGACCCCTCGGGGCCCCAACACCAGCTACAGGGGCCAAACCCCTGAGAGCCCGAACCATATCTCCAGGGGCTTAACCCCTGGGGGCCCGAACCCCAGCTCCTGGGGCCCAAACCCTGGGGGCCCCAACACCAGCTCCAGGGTCCCAATCATTGAGCGCCCGAATCATAGCTCCAGGGGCCTAACCCCCGGGAGCCCCAACCCCAGCTCCACAGGCCCAACCCCTGGGGGCCCCAACACCAGCTCCAAGGGCCCAACCCCTGAGCTCCCAAACTATAGCTCCAGGGACCTATCCCGCGAGGGCCCAAACCCCAGCTACAGGGGCCCAACCCCTTGGGGCCCCAACACCAGCTCCAGGAGCCCAACCCCTGGGGGCCCCAACACCAGCTCCAGGGGCCCAACCCCAGAGCGCCTGAACCAAAGCTCCAGGTGCTCAACCCCTGGTGGCCCCAACACCAGCTCCAGGGGTCCAACCCCTGAGCGCCCGAACCATAGCTCCAGGGGCCTAACCCCCGGGAGACCCCAACACCAGCTCTAGGGGCCCAACCAATGAGTGTCCGAACAATACCTCCAGGGGCCTAACCCCTGGGGGCCCCAACACCAGCTCCAGGGGCCCAACCCCTGAGCGCTCGAACCATAGCTCCAGGGGCTTAATCCGTGGGGCCCCATCCCCAGCTCCAGGGGCCCAACCCCTGGGGGCCCCAACACCAGCTCCAGGGGCCCAACCCCTGAGCGCTCGAACCATAGCTCCAGGAACCTGAACCCTGGGGCCCCAACAACAGCTCCAGGGGCCGAACCCCTGGGGGCCCCAACACCAGCTCCAGGGGCCCAACCCCTGAGCGCCCGAACCATACCTCCAGCGGCCCAACCCCTAGGGGCCCCAACCCCAGCTCCAGGGGCCCAACCCCTGGGGCTCCAACACCAGCTCCAGGGGCCCAACCGTTAGGGCCTCAACTCCAGCTCCAGGGGCCTAACCCCTGAGCGCCCGAACCATAGCTCCAGGGGCCCAACCCCTGAGCGCCCGAACCATAGCTCCAGGGGCCTAACCCCTGGGGCCCCAACACCAGCTCCAGGTGCAAACCCCTGGGGCCCCAACTCCAGCTCCAGGGGCCCAACCCCTGAACGCCCGATCCAAAGCTCCAGGGGCCTAACCCCTGGGGGGCCCAACCCCAGCTCCAGGGGCCAAAACCCTGGGGGCCCCAAAACCAGCTCAAGGGACCCAACCCCTGAGCGCCCGAACCATAGCTCCAGGGGCCTAACCCCCGGGGGACCCAACCACAGCTCCAGGGGCCCAATCCCTGCGGGCCCAACACCAGCTCCAGGAGTCCAACCCCTGGGGGCCCCAACACGAGCTCCAGGGGCCAAACCCCAAAGCGCACAAGCCATAGCTCTAGGCACCCAACCCCTGGGGGCCCCAACACCAGCTCCAGGGGAACAACCCCTGAGCGCCCGAACCATAGCTCCAGGGTCCTAACCCCTGGGGCCCCAACACCAGCTCCAGGGGCCCAACCCCTCGAGGCCCCAACACCAGCTCCAGGGGCCCAACCCCTGAGCGCCCGAACCATATCTCCAGGGGCCTAACGCCTCGGGGCCCCAACCCCAGCTCTATGGGCCCAACCCCTGAGAACCCCAACACCAGCTCCAGGGGCCCAACCTCTGAGAGCCCAAACCATAGCTCCAGGGGCCCAAACCCTGAGCACCCGAACCATAGCTCCAGGGACCTAACCCCTGGGGCCCCAACACAATCTCCAGGGGCCCAACCCCTTGGGGCCCCAACACCAGCTCCAGGGGCCCAACCCCTGAGCGTCCGAACCAAAGCTCCAGGGGTCTAACCCCTGGGGGTCCCAACCCCAGGTCCACGGACCCAACCCCTGAGCGCCCGAACCATAGCTCCAGGGGCCTAACCCCCGGGGGCCCCAAACCCAGCTCCAGGGGCCCAACCCCTGGGGGCCCCAACACCAGCTCCAGGAGCCCAACCCCTGGGGGCCCCAACACCAGCTCCAGGGGTCCAACCCCTGAGCGCCCGAACCATAGCTAAAATGGCCTAATGCCTGGGACCCCAACACCAGCTCCAGGGGCCCAACCCCTCGGGGCCCCAACACCAGCTCCACGGGCTCAACGCCTGAGCGCCCGAACCATAGCTCCAGGGGCCTAACCCCTGGGGCCCCTACACCAGCTCCAGGGGCCCAACCCCTCGGGGCCCCAACACCAGCTCCAGGGGCTCAACGCCTGAGAGCCCGAACCATAGCTCCAGGGGCCTAACTCTCGGGAGCCCCAACCCCAGCTCCAGGGGCCCAACCCCTGGGGGCCCCAACACCAGCTCCAGGGGCCCAACCCGAGCGCCCGAACCGTAGCTCTACGGGCCTAACCCCTGAGGGCCCCAACACCAGGTCCAGGGGCCCGACCCCTGAACGCTTGAACCATAGCTATAGGGGCCTAACCCCTGGGGGCCCCCACCCCACTTCCAAGGGCCCAAAACCTGAGTGCCCGAACCATAGCTCCAGGGGCCTAACTCCTGGGGGCCCGAACCCCAGCTCCAGGGGTACAACCCCTGGGGGCCCCAACACCAGCTCCAGGGGCCCAACCCCTGAGCGCCCGAACTATAGCTCCAGGGGCACAACCCTAGAGCGCCCGAACCCCAGCTCCAGGGGCCAAACCACTGAGGGCCCCAACACCAGCTCCAGGGGCCCAACCCCTGAGCACCCGAACCATAGCTTCAGGGGCCTAACACCTGGGGGTCCCAACCCCACCTTCAGGGGCCCAACCCCTGGGGGCCCTCCACCCCAGCTCCAAGGGCACAACCCCTGAGCGCCCGAACCATAGCTCCAGGGGCCTAACCCCTGTGCGCCCGAACCATAGCTCCAGGGGCCTAACCCCTGGGGCCCGAACACCAGCTCCAGGGGTCCAACCCTTGGTGGCTCTAACACCAGCTCCAGGGGCCCAACCACTGCGCGCCCGAACCATAGCTCCAGGGGCCTAACTCCTGGGGGCCCCAACCCCAGCTCCAGGGACCCAACCCCTGGAGGCCCCAACACCAGCTCCAGGGGCACAACCCCTGAGCGCCCGAACCATGGCTCTAGGGGCCTAACCCCTGGGGGCCCCAACCCCAGCTCCAAGGGCCCAAAACCTGAGTGCCCGAACCATAGCTCCAGGGGCTTAACCCGTGTCGCCCCAACACCAGCTCCAGGGGCCCAACCCATGGGGGTCCCAACACCAACTCCAGGGGCCCAACCCCTGAACGCCCGAACCATAGCTCCAGGGGCCTTACCCCTAGGGGCCCCAACCCCAGGTCGAGGGGCTCAACCCCTGGGGGCCCCAACACCAGTTACAGGGGCCCAACCCCGGAACGCCCGAACTATAGCTCTAGGGGCCTAACCCCTGGGGCCCCAACACCAGCTCCAGGGGCCCAACCCCTGGGGTCCCCAACACCAGCTCCAGGGGCCCAAACCCTGAGAGCCCCGACCATAGCTCCAGGGTTCTAACC
>NW_026114708.1:0-53321 GCF_025201925.1 Gopherus flavomarginatus | reverse complement strand
AGCCCTGTGTGCAACCCCTGCTAGGGTGATCCGACAGCAAATGTGAAAAATTGGGATAGGGGTGGGGTTAATAGGCACCTATATAAGAAAAAGACCCAAAAATCGGGACATCTAGTCATGCTAGTCCCTGCTGTTCTCATAAGGGGTCGGCTTAGAGAGGGTTTGGCTACACTTGCAGCTGTCCAGCGCTGGGAGTTAAAGCTGTCTTCCTACAGCTGTTTAGGGAAAGCGCTGCAGTGTGGACACACTGACAGCTACCAGCACTCTGTCATGGCCACATTCGCAGTGCTGTTGGGAGTGGTGCATTATGGGCAGCTATCCCAGCATTCAAGTGGCTGCAATGTGGTTTTCAAAAGAGGAGGGTGGGGTGGAGTGTGACACGGAGCGTGGGGGAGACAGAGCGAGTGGATTTTTTGGAGCTGACACTGTGTCAGCTCCCTGCCTGGCAAGTTCAAGCCTCCTCCCCCACCCCTCTCTCATTCACTAAATGCAAATAGCCGCCTTTGTTCTTTTCCTCACAGACCAGATAAGCCGCTGATCCAAAACAGACCCCCCCTCCCCCGTGCCCACCCGGCTGCTTCTCTCCTCAAGCAAACACCAGCTGTGGGTGTTCCAAAGGGATCCCCCTGCCTCTGCTCATTCACTGCAAACAGTAACTGTGTTTGGTTTTTAGATAAGCAGCTCCGGGAGCCTTGAGCTCACAACAAAACAAACAGAGGCATCACACCAAAACAAAGAGCGTTATCTCTACTTAAAAGCATTATGGGAAGGTTCCGGAGGTCAGTGACAGCGTAGTAAGATTAATCACTGTTTACACTGGCACCCCAGCGCTGCATCACCAGCTCTGTTCTCTTTATTCCTCTCGTCGAGGTGGAGCACATGCAGCACTGTAGCCAGGGAGATACAGCGCTGTATGTGCCTTGCCAGTGTGGACGGGGTGTAAGTTACAGCGCTGTAAAGCCACCACCTGCACTGTAACTCTCCAGTGTAGCCAAGGCCTGAGTTGTAGTAATAATAGCAGCCAAGAATCCGGTGGCACCTTATAGACTAACAGACGTATTGGAGCATGAGCTGTCGTGGGTGAATACCCACTTCGTCAGATGCAACAATAGTCCCCTATGGGCTAGTGGTCAGGATTCCTGGTTTTCACCCAGGTGGCCTGGGTTCAACTTCTGGTGTGGGAAGAGTGCAGAGCTTTTGCCCAGAGTGGAGGCAGGAAATGAAAGGAACAGGAAGGGATCCTGCCAGCAGTGGAGTTAGACAGTGTAGGGAGGGGACCCCAGAAGTGGGGGTGGGGCAGTGGTTTGGGGGGAGATGAGGGAAGGATCCCAGCAGTGCGGGAAGTTGACAACCTGGAGAGCACAGGCCTGGAATGGGGACCTGGAAGAGTGAATGTGTCCCTCTAAACCCATCAAGTGCAGACTAGTCAGGCTTGGAAGAATTGTGTATTTGTTGGTAAATGTCAATTTCTGTGTAAACACACAACCCAATGGCAAAATATTTCCATCAATAATCATCAAAATTGACAGATGGGCAAAGTAAGAAACATGCTGCTTGAGAACTTATCATGTTGTAGGAGCAGCAGTGATCTGTATGCTCTGTATAACCTGTATGCTCAAAAGGTCTGTTAAACTCCCCCAGCTTGTGTCCTTTCCCGCTTTGAATGCCTGTGAAGTGGCTTTCCCACTCTCCTTTGTACCTCCAGTGAATGCCCTTCACCCGGCCCATCGTTCGCTGTGTTACATTCTATTGCACCTCAGGGAGACTGATCTTCATCGCACCGTCCATCGCTGCGCTGTGGGACACTTACCTTAAAGGATCCTGACATCTCCACTGCCAGGCCTGTCCTGGGAGCGTGAGTATGAGTGTGACACCCTCCCCCATCCCTTCTTTTGAGCTTAGCTATCAAGCTAATACATGTGCTGCTTTCTGCCAGACTCTGGGGGGGAGGGACATTATTAGTCCTGTCTAAGCTTACTAACTGACCCAATTTTAGGTAACACAAGCAACATTGTTTGATCTGTTATTGTACCAAAGGGGGAGATGGTTGTCTATAAAGGAGGGTGAAGACTAAATGCCTCTGATGAGAATGGGATTTGAACCCATGCAGGTAGAGCATAATAGGGTAGCAGTCCATCACCTTAACCACTCGGTCATCTCATCTGAGCTGTGAAAAAACGGACAGGAGGAGAAATCTAAGGCCGGCAGAGATAGGGACACTAAGGAGTTTTTAAATACTAAGCGAAAGCAGGGTCTGAATGAGCTCCCCTCTCTCACCTAGTGAGGAGCTGGGGAAAGACTTCAGGAACAGACCGTGTTTGCATAGACACACCTACTCTGCCTAGCTATGCAGCATGATGGGGCCGCTTCCCCAAAATGACCAGTTTGGGATGGTCTTGGGTTACAAATGACTTTGGGATTGAGTGGAATGAAATGTTATTCTCCTTCCTGTATGAGTGAAGGGCAGCAGAACATACCTAGTCCGTCCTGATGGAGGGGTAGGTGAGTGAGGAATAGCTTTTATTGGACTGCAGAGAAGTGATTGAGGACGTCACCCTAAACCAGTGGTCCCCAAACATTTCACATTGTGCCCTCTTAGCCATGGCTGTGGCCCCTCGGAAGCCACGGTCAAGAACCGGGGCTGGGAGGAGTGGGGCTGTTGCTTGCTGGGGTGAGGGGTGCGGACAGGGGTAAAGGGGTCGACGCCGGGCTGGGAGCCAGAGTCTCAGGCTGAGGGTGGGGTTGGGGAAGAGCTGTGGCAGAGTGGTGCTCCCTCCCTGCCCTCTATGTGGGCTGGCTCAGGTCCTGAGGTGCCCCCATGAATGTTCCTCTGTGTCCCCCTAGGAGTCGCACCCCACATTATGGGGACCAATGAACCCTACTCGCTAAGCCGGGGCTAGTGATGCCAAACCCCCGGGAAACGGAGAACAAGTGTGGGGGCCCCAGCACCAGAACCATGCCCCTACCTTCTGTCTGTGGCTCTACCCCCTTCCACCCATGGCCCCATCCACTGTCACTTCTGTTCCATCCCTTCCCCCACCAGCCCCACCCTATCACTCCTTTACCCCTGCCTCGCTCTGGCCCTGAGACCAGAGAAGCTCTGTGCCCCTGCTGCAGCCCCCGGGCTGTAGCAGGGAGTGGGAGCTCCTCCAGCCCTGGGGCTGACATAGGGGAGACTTTTCCAGGGGGACCTAACTTGGCCAGGGCCCCTGATCATGGGCCCCACTGTCCCCTTGGCAGTGCAAGGTTTGGGGAGGCTGAGTCCCCTTGTCATAAACAGATAGCTAAGGGTTAATGTTCTCTTACCTATAAAGGGGTAACACCAGTAACCTAAAACCCCTGACCAGAGGACCAATCAGGAAACAAGACTTTTTCAAATCTGGGTGGAGGGAAGTTTGTGTGTGAGTTCTTTGTTCTTTGTCTTGTGTCTGTGGCGTCTCGGCTATGAGAGTGATTTTTCTATCTCCTGCCTTTCTAATCTTCTGTTTCCAAGTTGTAAGTACAAAGATAATAAGACAATAAGTTTATATTGGTTTTTTTTGGTATTTACATGTGTGTAGTTGCTGGAATGTTTAAATTGTATTCTTTTTGGATAAGGCTGTTTATTCATTTTTTTCTTTTAAGCAAATAACCCTGTATTTGTCACCTTAATACAGAGAGACCATTTTTATGTCCTTTTCTTTCTTTTTATATAAAGCTTTCTTTTTAAGACCTGTTGGATTTTTTCTTTAGTGGGGACTCCAGGGAATTGAGTCTGCAGCTCACCAGGGAATTGGTGGGAGGAAGAAGTCAGGGGGAAAATCTCGTTGTGTTAGATTTACTAGCCTGACTTTGCATACCCTCTGGGTAAGGGGGAAGAGAGATTAGCTATCTTGCTACTTCTATTTCCAGGACTGGAAACAGGGAGGGGGGAGTCCCTCTGTTTAGATTCACGGAGCTTGCTTCTGTATATCTCTCCAGGAACCCAGGGAGGGAACACCTGGAGGGGAGGAAAGGGAAGGGAAATGGTTTATTCCCCTTTGTTGTGAGACTCAAGGCATCTGAGTCTGGGGGTCCCCCGGGGAAGGTTTTGGGGAGACCACAGCGAGCCAGGCACTGTATAAATCCCTGGCTGGTGGCAGCTTTACCAGGTCCAAGCTGGTAACTAAGCTTGGAGGTTTTCATGCTAACACCCATATTTTGGACGCTAAGGTCCAAATCTGGGAAAAAATGTTATGACACCCCTCCCCCCTGAGCCTCCATTACGAGCCGCCCAGGCTACCACTGCTCAGTGTGTGGCCAGTCTCTGTGTTTTCTGCTGCTCGTTCTGGGGAGCCTGGCCGGCCTTAGGGGTGGTGCCCCCCGATAGCCGCCCAGGGCTCCAGGGGTCAAAGGGCACCGTGTGGCAGTGCAAAGGTGCTCACTGCTCTCCCCTGCCCCAATGCTCCTCCATGGGTCCATAGAGGTTTGAGGGGAGTAAGGAGCAACCCTATGTGCTCCATGCGTCCTGGTCACTTTTCCCACTTGGGCTGTGCTGTGAGGGGAGCATCAGAAGCTGCTGCTCTCTGCCCTCCCGCTATGCAGCCCGGCTGAGGAAAGTGACCTGGATGCAGGGAGCTCGGATGATCTCACTTCTTGCCCCCACATCCCACAGCCCCTAGGGGTGCCCAGATGAGCAGCGTTCCAGGGAGGAGTGGGGGGCAGCAATGCCAGCTGCTCCATGCACACAGGTCAGTCTCCCCATGTGGGTGCAGGAGGGGGTGCAAGGGTTTCTGTGATGCCTATCCTATCAATATCGTCACTCAATACCAGGCACTCAAATTCACCAGTCTTAGTACTTAGATGTTTAGCGTTTGTATTTAAGCACTTCTAAAATGTGTCCCATTTTAGCTGTCTGCTATTACATGATGTAATTGAGGGAGACTCTTTCATTTCACTGTTTCTCATCAGAACCTACCTGTACATTATCATCTTCCATCCTCTCCACCTTACTAGGCTATAGAGAATCCCTGTGAATAGTTCCTCTCCTAACGGATGTCTCTGTCTGAACCCTGTGCTCCTCAGCGCCTGTCGGCTTTCCCCAGCTCTGAGGCTGTGTCTACACCGCGCACCTTACCACGGTGCAGCTGTGCCACTCTAACCATGTCATTGTAAGGTGCGCTGTGTGGCCGTCCTTATCGCTGAGAGAGAGCTTCCCCGGCAACAAAGCCAAACTACCTCCAATGAGGGGCAGGAGCTTTGTCACCGGGAGCACAGCTCCACCTATGATGCGCTGTTCACACTGCCGCTTTTCATGGCTCAAATTTTGGCATTCGGGGAGTGTTTTTTCTCACCGCAGAGAGACAAAATTTTTAGCAACAAAAGCCGAAATTAAAAAAAACTCCTCTGCAACCTATTTAATTTTACCTTTATACAACCTTTATACTGCCTCCAGTTCTGGTATCCTCATTTGAAAAAGATGTTGTGAAATTGGAGCTAGGGCAGCAAAGAGCCACCAAATGTTCTGAGGGCTGGAGAAAAATGCCTTCCAGTGAGCTATTGAAAGAGCTCAACCTGTTTAGCTTATCAAAAGAAGATTGAAAGGTGATTTCATTTAAATGTTGAAGGGCCTTAATGGAGAGAAAAGATTGGGTATTTTCGGGCTCTTGAATGGAGCAGAGAAAGGCATAACAAGACCCAATGGCTGGAAAGTGAAAAGAGACAAATTCATATTACAACTGAGGCACTAATTTCTGAAAAACTGAGTGTAGCATTGGGAGCAGCGTCTGATGTTTTCCTGTCTAGCCGGCTTGCTGCCTAGAACGAACGCTCCTTGAGTGGGGTGATCCACAGGGAGTAGCTCAAACCTCCAAAGTGCCTGGCCAGGGGCAGGACATTAGCCCAGCAAGGGAGGGGTGTGGCAGTGACATCACAAAGGCCTTTTGCAGGACCTCAGACTATTGGTCAAAGGTGGTGGGGAGGTGGTGACCTCACAGAGAGATGCTGACATCAGCCAGGCAGGACAGGGGCGAGGGGCCAGGGAAACCTCAGAGACCTCTGTGGCTTTGCTTCAGCACGTTTCCTTCTCCAGGTCTCTCTTTGAGGACTGAGAGATTATTTGGGGTCATGGACGTGAGCGCCAGGAGGAACCTCTTTCGAGTTTCCTCCTTCCCTTGTAGTGATTTTACTAGAAAACAGCCGTCCCTCTTTAGAAGGTAAGAGCCTCCTGGAGGTTTGAAACCTGTTCAGTCTGATCTATCTGGTGACAAGTGAATTCTAGGCATGGAAAACACGAGCTTAAGGAGGCAGAATTTTATTGCGCACCTGGGATTTTGTCCCTTAGAATCGCTGGGGACATTAGAGTTTGTCCTTTTTGTTTCACCTCTTCCTCCATCCCTCCCTCCTCTTCTTCTCTTGCTTCTTTTGTCCTTTCTCCTGTTCCCTTCCCAACAACAGGACGGAGGTGTGTGTGTGTGTGTTGCAGGGAAGTCCTCTGCAGCTCCCACTATGGAAGGTCCACCCAAAAATGTGGGACTGAAATAGTGCTCGGGCAGTGATCCCCACCGGTGACCTGGGCCATCCTTTCGGCTCTCTGGTGAGAACCCTCAGCCTCCCGTCCTCCGTCTCTACCCTGATTGGTTGAGCAGGGGGATATTGACAGGGAGGAGACTCAGGTCCTTGTTGTTCTCTTTTAAGATCAAGTAAATAAGTCAGAACCAGTTCTATCTTTGATTAATTTTGCTGCTTCTCTGCATTAATTGTCTCTGAGCAGTTGATGATTCCCTCTAACATTGCAGTTCTCCTCAAATACTTGCTGAATAATTACTGTCACTGTTGTTGGTCTGGAGCTCATCTGAGAGCACAGTATTCAGGTCATTCAATGTCTGAAATTCAAGATGCGATGGTTTGTTTGAAAATCAGGGCTCTTCGGTCCTATTCCCAACACTGCCTCTGACGGGCTGTGTGACCTAAGACAAGTCAATTCTCCTTTCTCAGCCTGAGCTTCTCCCTCTTTCAAGTAGGGATAATAATGATCCGCTCTTACCTACCTCATGGTGGGTGAAGGATGCGGATCCATTTGGGAGTGTCACTAGAAGTAGTGCATAATATGAAGTTTCCCAGATTATGACATAATAGATTAGCTGAAATAGTCTATTTTATTTGTATTTTTTTATTTTGAAATTGTTAATAGTAGCAACGACTTAGCTCAGATTGAAGCATCTTATCTAATGGTTGAGATGTAAGTGTCTCCTCTTTGTGTGCGAGGAGACAATTTAACACACTCTGACAAAGAGGAGATGCTTTTGTTTTGCAACAAAATATTTTTGCAAAGATCTTTCATCCCACTTGTTATGATTTTGAGAAACAAACTGGTTTAGTCTAAATGGGATTTTCGGACAGAAACGGTTTGAATGAAATTTTCCCACCATCTCGATTCCTGGGCTCTGGGGTGTTTTCATCTGTTAGAACAGGAGTCAGAACTGGTTGCTTCTCTTTCTGGCTCTGCCATCGCCTTGTTGTGTAGGCCTTGGGTAGCTCACTTCCCTTCTCCCATCTGTCCAATCGGAACAGGAACAGTTCTCGAACTATGGGCAGTTTAGAGCCCAAGTGAGATAAGGGGTATTAAAGCCCTCTGTGAAGGAGAAAGGGGAGTTTCACAGTGTTTAGCACCAAGGAATTCTAAAGTTTGCTAAAATGTCTAGTCTGTGGAAACAAGAAATGGTCGGGGCCAAACTTATTAACCACTGCCTTTTTAAAGCCCATTCAAAGATGTGAGTCCCTATCTTTTAGGTACCTGTGGTTCTTTGCCAGCAGCAGAGAAGAGGTTCCTGCCTCCGTTTTTGTGGCCTTAACAAACCAGGTGTTGTGCCCCAGTTCTCGTCTGAGACCCCTGAAAAAGAACATCTTCCCATCCATGAACAAGACAGGACCTATCTTTCAAAGGGGAACAAAAAGACCTCTGGGACTTACAGACTAGCTAGCCTGACTGCCATAGCTGGAGAGATCCTGCAATACCTTCTTAAACACTCAGTTTGTCAGCAGCACCTACAGGATGATTTGGTTCTTATGACTAGTGAGCGTGGAATTGTCAAGAACAAATCATTCCAAACCAATCCTCTTTCCTTCTTTGGCAGGGTTCTGGGCCTGGTAGAGGTGAGTAAAGAATAGATGGGATCTAGCTCGGTGTTACTAAGGCTTTTGACACTGTCCCATAGGACATTCTCAGAAGCAAACGAGGGAAATGTAGTCCAGCTGCAATCAGTGTAATGTGGGTGCAGAGCTGGTTGAAAGCCAAGACTCCAGGAGCCCTTCTCCATGTTTAGCTGCCCAACGGGGAGGGTGAACCTAGTGGGTCTGGCAGGGATCAGTCCGGTGTCAGGTACTAGTCTATATTTTCATGAATGATTTGGAAAATGGAGTGGAGAGCATGCTCCTAAAGTTTACAACTGACACCAAGCACTTTGGAGCACAGGATTGAAATTCAAAACACCCTTAACAAATTGGAGACTTGGTCTTCTTGAGCCAAACTCCATGGTTAGGGCTCTCTCTCTACACTGGGCTGAAGTGAAACCCCAGAGCCAAGCACTCCTCCTGGGCAGTGAGCTCCGACCTTGAATGGTCAGGTGCTGCTTAGCACTCTCAGAGCAGCTTTTGCTGGGGGATTCTCCCAGCACTTTCCAATAGCGGGAAGGTATGAAATCCCCATTTGACTGCTGGGGACAGAGCCCGAGAGTGGGGAGCAACTTGCCCAAAGTCCCCAGAAAAAGGAAAACAACCAGCAGATGAACCAATAGGAAACCCAGCAATGGAACTCAGGAGTCCTGGGGGTGTGCTGTGGTGACCAGATGTCCCAATTTTATAGGGACAGTCCGAATTTTGGGGTCTTATCTAGGATCCTATTACCCCCCACGCCGTCCCGATTTTTCACACTTGCTGTCTGGTCACCCTAGGGTGTGCACATGTGTGGGTCCCAGCTGCTCCCTGCCCCCCTCATTGAAGCAGATGTGCAGGGTTACTGCCCTGGGAAGTGCAGGGCACCAGTGGATGTGGGGTTGGCTGGAGGTAGGGTCTGGCTTCAGGCAGGGCAAGGGCTGCGTGGCTGGCTGGCTTCAGGCAGGGGGGTGCATCAGGGGTTGGCTGGAGACAGGGCAGGGAGGATGCGGCTGGTGCAGGCAAAGCAGAAGGTGCAGGGCTGGCTGGAGACAGAGGCTGACTACCGGCAGGGCAGGGCAGGGGGTGCAGGGCTGGCTGCAGGCAGGGCGTGGACCAGGGCCGGTGCAAGGAAGTTTCATGCCCTAGGCGAAACTTCCACCTTGCACCCTCCGCCCCCCCCGCACCCCTGCCCTGAGGCGCCCCACCCGTGGCAGCTCCCCCCTCCACCCTGAGGCTCCCCTCTTGTGGCAACTCTCCTGCTCTGCCCTGCGGCACCCCCGTCGCCCGAGCTCACCCCTGCTCCGAGCACGAGCACCCGGAGCACGCCGTGGCCGCTTCACTTCTCCCACCTCCAAGGCTTGCGGCGCCTAAGCCTGCCAGGCAGTCAAGCACCCTCCTCTGAGCCACAGCAGCCCTGACAGTTGACAATAGAGGCACCTTAACCCCTGAGTTCCTTCAATGTGTCCCCCTTCAATCAAGGGGGAGCTTAGAGTGATGTTCCCTCATCTTCAGAGGCAGCCTCACCCCCTCTGTGCAGCCTCCAGCCAACCTTTTGCAAACTTGGTCAGGGACTGCTTTTCAAACACCCCCAATATTACAGCAGCCCTTGTCCTTGCCCTTGTGGACCCCCACTAGGTTACTTAACTCCATGAGAGAGAATGTTTCTGAGACACCTCTGATATTACAAGCCTCATTGAGAACTTATCTGGTTCTACTGGTTGCTGGGGAACATGAGATGGTTTTACCCATACCCTGTTTGCAACTTCAAATTTGTTTAACTGGCAGTGCACTATGCCTCACTTATGAGACAATCCTGAGGCAGTGGAAAGAATGTTCTGCACAATCTTTTTCACTCATGTGCCCACTTGGGCAAATGTAAATCAGTTATTAGATACTCTCATGACAGAAGATGAAAGACAAAAAGTAAAAGAAAAATCTGCAGCTCATTTGAATGCACCTTGGCTAATTACTGACCCTAACTGGAATCCCAATAATCCAGCTCAAAAGACAAAGTTGGATGGATTTTTAAAAGCTGTTTTGAATGGTATTAGAGATGCAGGGGAGGCTACTCCAAATTGGAGCAAGGTGACTGCTTGTGTCCAGCATCCAGATAAGCACCTCTCTGACTTTTGTGCTCGACTGATTTGTGAAGTTAAAAAGCATGGGAATTTAAATCCTGAAACTGATCATGGAAAGGAGATGGTTAAAATGGTTTTCATGTCACAATGTGCAAAGGATATTGCAAAAAGATTTAGAAAGCATCCAGATGGTACGCAAGGGAAAAGTTTGTCTGAAGTAGTTAGCATTGCTACTAGAATGTTTAATGGGAAAGAGAAAAAGAAAGAAAAAGACATAAGGAACGGGTTAATTTAAAAATCATCTTGGCCCCGGGATGGAAGGAGGGGGGTGCTCTGCGTTCAGGGTCAGGAATCGGCGCGGACTGTGCTTGGTGCAGGGAGGGGCTGCTTTCGGCCCCAGCTGGCTGTGAAGGAAAAAATATAGACAGAGGCGAAGCAAAGGAAATACAAGTTACAGAACTGAAATTACATTTGCAAAGCTTAACTGTCCAGTAAGATCCAACAGTGTGCCTTTGTGACCCTGGAGTCGGTGTGGCTTGGTGACACCAAAGAAGCCACAGGCAGCCGACCTGGACTGGAATCTCTGAAAGAGACGCCGCAGGAGATTCCAGGGTGTAAAAGAACAGCCCTCCCAAGAGCAGAAGCATGTTGGAAATTCTGGACAAG
Organism: Gopherus flavomarginatus; assembly: GCF_025201925.1. Classification (NCBI taxonomy): domain Eukaryota; kingdom Metazoa; phylum Chordata; order Testudines; family Testudinidae; genus Gopherus; species Gopherus flavomarginatus. The sequence continues at coordinate 42,465 of NW_026114708.1, read as the reverse complement.
CTGTATACAGGATAATCTCCCTTCCACCTCTCCCCCTCCTCTGAACATTATACACAGAAGTGGCCAGTCTGGACGTACGTGTGTAAGTATGAAAGGAGCTTCGGGCTTGGGGCTTTAATATTTTCCTGAGTGATGTGGGAGCGTTCCCAACACTCTCCGTTGTTGTTTTATTATTTTATTAATGAAGCTTTAAAATTCAGTTATATGGTGTGTTTTCTTTATCTTCCCCCAACGATCCTGTAGTGTCAGCCTGATCATCTGACATGAGGGATAGATTGGTAACAGAAATTTGTCACAGTTTGGTGAGCAATTAAGAAGGGGGGAGCCCTGCAGAATTTACACCATCTATTTGTTTTACCCTTGTTATTTTGTGTTTGCTTTGCTTGGTACTGTTGGTGTTATATGCTGAGAACTGCATGAGTAAAAGTGAGTCCTAATAGGATAAGGAAACACTATCTGGTTCTGGTTCTGTTCTATTTAACCAGTTACTGTTGTTGTTTTTTTTCTCTGTTCATTTGGGTGTTAGGAGTGTGGGTGGAACTGAACCTCTTGTTCGTAATTCCTCGGAGTGGAAGCCATGTGTGCGAGACAGCTCTGAGATTAAATTGAGATCCTTCTGTCCTGTCCCCTGTAGCGGTCAGTGTATAGAAGTGGGAAAGTCTGGCTTAGACTGTAATTCCCTCTGCTCTCTGTGTAATTCTCTTTTCTGTTTAAGTGTCAAACAGATGAATGAGTCTCTGGGTAAACCCTCTAAGAGTAGTCCTTCAAATGATATGTTAAGTAAATGGCCTTTGCCCAATGGGCCATGTGTCTTCGTCTAGGTGGCAAGCCTCATGAAGGAGGACTCGGGTAGTCTTGTGAGTAAGAATGTTTAAGGGAAGAGACCAGGAGGGGTGGGGGGCTAGTTGAGAAGCCCACCTTCCTAGCTAAACTGGTAGTGGAAGAAGTTGGTGCCTATGGAAGGGACGGTTCAGTGAGAAAAGCAGGATCGGGCCCAGGCGGGCAGGCAACAGACAGAGAGATTGGAAAACAGGTTGGAAAACTTTAAGGGTGTAGTGGAAGGAAGGAGTCAGTAAGTGTAAGCATGGGGATTTCAAATACCCAGAACTTACTTGGAATGGTGATTTGAGTTGATAAAAGTGGCTGTTGGGAGACAAGCAAGTGATTTAAGGGAGAGTGAGAAGTTAACTCTGTAGTTGCTGGAGGAAACAGCAGTTGAACTTTGTAAAAATGCTAAAGAGGAAAGTTCTTGGTGTCTTTGAAATGTTTGTAAATAAATTGAGGCAAAGAAATTGTTAATTGCAATCATTTAGAATTTAGTTAAATTAGCTGAAGAATGTCTATAGTGCTATGTAATTGAAATTTTATTAGGCTGTAAGGGCACTATAAGTAGTGATGTTTTCTTTCAGTGTTTGAAAGCAAGAGTTAAAAGTAAAAAGCAAGCCAGAAAGCATCTGTATTCATGCAAATTATCTAACTGATAAGGTAGGAGCCACTGAAACCTGGGCTGCCTATGAAACACATAAAATATGGGATAATTCCTCTGTTTTTCCTGAAATCAACAAGGGTATTTGTCTATTTTAAGCAATGATTGTCTGCCCAGAAGGGGTAGACCTCTGTTTTTTTGTCTTTCAGATAATCAGAGAAAACTGATGCCAGCTAAACAGCATTCAACGTACCATGCATTTACTGGCACAATAGAAATTATGTTTTGTGTTCTATGTTCTGTCTTGTGGTGTTTGTCTTCTGGCCGGAATTTTTGTGTTTAATATTTTTATAAAATAATCTAGTTTAAAATCAAACAAAAAGGTTAAATTAAAATGCAGATACTTGTTTTGTTCAACTTGGAATACAAAGTGTTTAGATAAATCAGGAGAATGTGATATACTAAAGTCTAATGCGTTTCCTTAAGTAAGGAAAAGAAACTTTATTGGTCAAACTGTTAATTGCAAAAATTGTTGTTAAAATTTGCATACCAACAGTCTTTGAAAGCAAGGACATGAAAAGTTAACCCACTCCCCATATTGTACATGGGATCTTTCTGGCTACCTCAGATTTCTAGCCAGAGGGCTGGGGATGGTGGAAGGCTATTGGACTAGAGGTTGTATTGAGTGAACTCCTCAAAGTGGGTGTGCTTGTCCTGGCTTGTTGCTCGAAAGCTCTGTAATAAGGTTATTTTAGTAAAAGGGTGTGTGTGGCATATATTAAATAATAAGACTAATGTACTGTATAATGACAATGTGTAGGTGTTCATTGTTGGGAAAAAGGTGTATAAGTAAAAAGTGAAAGTTTCCTTTGCAGGTTAAAAGAAGCCAAGAAGGGAAGAAGCACAAAGAACAGAATGAATTAACTGAAAAAATAAAATAAAATAAAATAGCAAGCTCAGGCTATAGATAAGACACTGACTCCATTCAAGGACACTGCTCACAGTTAAGACTTGGTTAACAACCAGGAAAAGGAGGGCTTGAATTTGCCCATGCAGCTATGAGATCTGAAAAACACTGCCAGGCACTAATGAAATGTGTTAAGTTTTTTTTCTCACAGGTAAGGAAGCGCTACCCAAAGACCCTAGCAGCCCTGCCACTCCTTGGAACCAGGAGACGGGATTGATGTAAAGGTCCACCAACGAAAGACTGCCTTGGCTCCATGCTGGAAAGGCCCTTAAGTCCTGATGACTACCAACACCGCTGTGAAGTACCAAAGACTGACTGCTTGGACCCAAGATTCTCACTGCAAAAAGACCCCTCCACATTGGGAGAATTCTCCTACTGATGATTAGCCTATTTCACCTTCTAGCTCCACTGTGCCTTCTGGACAGTAGGGAAAAAGTACAAGGTGAAGTGCTAGTAGCCTCTCCCTTATCCACTGACAGATCTACTGTGCCTTTGAATTTTTCTAGAAAAAGCAAAACCATTACAGGGTGATGTGCTAGTAACCTCTCCCCTATATGATGCTGCACCAAGACTGTTTTGGGAAAGAAGAAGGAACACTCACTCCACTGAAATTGCTAAAGTCCAGGAATTCCTGACTAGAAAGGACATTAAGAACTGACCCCGGTGAAGAAACAAAGAATTGTACACTGGCAGAAAAAATTTGTGGGACCCATGCTTGGGAATGTGGTATTGATTGGATTTTGGGGTTTATTCTACAGGCTGTGCCCTGTGTTGTGGATAAATTCTTCAGCATGTATTGCTCTCTCTAATTGGATTTTAAATAACAAGTACCCGAAGAGTTTGTTCTGCCACTGGAAATTTTACCTGTATTGAAACCGTTCCAGTGACTAATAATGTAACCCCCTCCTATGCTATTAATGTCAATGCCTTTTAAAAGTACCTGAAAATAGTTAAATGACAAATGTAATATAGTACTACACCAAGGAAAGATGGTATTAAATATCACTGAGGCTGGGAAGGCATTGCAGTGGGATCTAGTATGTTTGGAGATTCAGAATTTCCTGAATGACCAGCTGATGGCCATTTGGAGTGATCTTGAGTACCAGACTTGGCCCACTGCCCTTACAGACACATCAGGAGTACCATCTGATCTGTGGTCATGGAGATATACTAAAGACTTTCTGGGTGGAAGTGTAAACATTTACAGTGCTCCTTCCAAGCATTTGGACTGGGGGGTGTGGGCTTCCACATACCGAATCCTGACGGGTCCATGGGGAGGATGCACATGGGACTGGATTATTCACCGAAACATCTGGGAAATTCGACCACTTGGTATACCTAACTGATTTATAGTCAGTGCCCCAATCCCTTAGTTGTCAGACAAACAGGATTCCACTCTTTTGTCCGTGCACTCATTCCTGGATTGTGGGTGGCTAAGCTCAAGAGAGCAGTTGTAAATATTTCTGCAGAGCTTGAAAAAAAACCGCTAATGCATTAATAGACGCTTTCCAAAAGTTGCAACGAAAGACTGAGGAAGTAGCAGAAGTAACTTTGCAAAATAGACGTGTGCTAAATGCCATGAATGCTGAATTAGAGAGGGGCTTGTGCTCGCATTGGGGAAAAATGTTGCTTTGCTGTTAATCACTCTGGCTTAATTGACAAAGATTTACAAGCTATTAAGAATGTTGCTGTTGTTTTCCATGCTATATCTCTTGATCACACTTTTAGTTTTAAGGACCTCCACTCAGACCTTGGGTCATGGTTTCCTAGCCTCCCCCGTACAATTGTTAAATGGATATGTGTCCCAAGAGTCCCATTATGGTCCTCTAGGGACAAAGGGGGGATTGTTAGGCCTGAATAAAGATATAGCAGACAAAACCAGGTATGCCAACCTGACCAAAGTCAGGCTAACAGAGGTTTGTGGGTAATCCCTGAGTGGAAAACACTGAGAAGCAGCAGCATGTCTCACAAGCGCTGGGAAAAAGTGAGATAAGAGAGAAGCTGCATTCCTGGCATAGTACCAGATGTGCTGTGTTCGGGCAGCTCCTTCGAAGAACTGATAAGAGTCCTAGTTTCCCAGCCTCCTTGTTTTCGCTCCCTGGTTTTGTTCTTTGTTTGTTTTTAACTCCCCTACATTTCTAACTTTAGGCATGCATGTATACTAAAGGTGTCTAGTTTCTAGTTGTTAGAAGAAGGGGGTGGGTTGCTCCAGTGAATAATTTATGACGCGACGGAACTGTCTACATAGGCTTATACTAAGATGTAAAGAGCAGGCTGGTTCTGTCTGGAGACGAGCTGCTCTCTATTGATGCGTGCACTTGTCAATAAAGAGCTTTTGATCGGACCTTGCTGGTGTTGCCTGTCTCTCTCGCGGTCAGACAACGAACTTTGCCATCTGGGTTAGAGTCCCTGACATAAGTATAATCTAATATCTCATTGAAAGGTGACAGGGCCAGAAAGAGTTAATTAACTCACCTCACCGACTGACCTGACCCGTGGGTGAACCTTAAAAACTGGTTAACAAGATATGTAAATGAACAGAGCTTTGAAATGCAAGTCTGCAGTGTTAGAGGTAGAAGGGGAGGTGTTTGCTCAGGTCTTGTGATGTCAGCAAACAAGTCTTGTCTATTGCTATAGTTTTAATTCAAAGAGCAAAAAAAGAATATTAACATTTATGATGATACTTGAGTGAAATAGTATTATTGTCTGTGTCTCTTTGAAGGTTGTGGTAATCTGTATCTGAACTGTTTGATGGATGTACTAATTGCCAGGATGTTTGGAAGAAGAGTTAAGCCTATTGTTTTCTCAGGCTGAAAGGCTGCTGGAAATGTTTAAGAACCTGGGACACGATCCTTCTTCATCTCAGATCTGCTTTGGGTTTCAAGAGGGGGAAACCTTAAGCCACAAGGATTGAGATCCCCAGTCATTGACTGGAGCCACCCTGAATATGGACATTGGATTATAACCTATGGACTATTTCTAAAAGGACTTTTGGCAACTACAAGCTCATCTCTACTTTGTATCTGAACCTCAAAAATTGAATTCAAGTCTATATGTCCATGAATCTTTTAACCAACACTCACTCTCTCTCTTTTCTTTTCTAATAAATTTTAGCTTAGTTAATAAGAATTGGCTATAGCATGTATTTTAGGTAAAATCTAAGTTATTATTGAACCTGGTTATGTGGCTGATCCTTTGGGATCGGAAGAATCTTTTCTTTTATATGATGAAGTAAGATTTTCAGGAATCATCATCATATCTAACAGGTGTGTCTGGACGGAGGCCTGAGGCTGGGTACTTTAAGGGAACTGCGTGGTTTAAACTTCTAAGTAACCAGTGAGGTACTACAGAAGCTGTTTTGTGCTGGCTTGGTAAATCTAAGTATTGAAATAACCAGCAGCGTTTGGGATTTGTCTGCCCTGTTTTGTTTGCAATTCACTCTGATTGAGTGAGCTGAGCTGGCTCCCACGGGCAGCACCGTCACACCTACAGCCAGGCTGCAGAGGTCCGGGGGATCTTAGGGGCCTTGGGGTGCACAGATACCTATGTCCAGGCCATAGCGGTCCCTGGGGGGCTTAGAGAGTTTGGGGGGGACACAGATACCAATCTCCATGCTCTAGGGTCCCATGGGGGCTTAGAGGGTTCGTGGGGGGCACATATTCCTACATCCAGGCTGTAGGCTTACCAGGGGGGCTTAGGGGGTTAGTGGGGGGCAAAGATACCTACGTCCAGGCTGGAGGCATCCTGGGAGTCTTAGGGGATTTGTGGGGGCCAAAGACACCTATGATGTCCAGGCTGTAGGGGTACCAGTGGGTTTTAGGGGTTCGAGTGGGCGCAGATACGTATGTCCAGGCTGTATCGTTCCCAGGGGGGGTTAGAGGTTTCGTGAGGGGCACAGATATCTACGTCCAGATTGTAGATGTCCCGGGAGGGGGGGGGTTGGGGGGTTGTGGGAGTGCAAATACCTATGTCCAGGCTGTAGGGGTTCCTGGGGGCTTAGAGGGTTTCTGAGGGGCGCATATACCTACGTGCACACTGGAGTGTCGCAAGGGGCTTATGGAGTCTATATGGGGTACAGATACCAATGTTCTGGCTGTATAGGTCCCTCGGGGGCTTAGGGGGCTTGTGGGGGGCACAGATACCTATGTTCAGGCTGGAGGGATCTCTGAGTGTCTTAGGTGTTTGGTGGGAGGCACAGATACCTACGTCCAGGCTGCAGGGGTCTCGGAGGGGCTTAGGGTCTGTCACGGAGTGTGGGGGAGTCCGGTCCTGCACCCCTCTTCCTGGGACTCACAGTGACTCTCAGCCAGCCAGTAAAACAGAAGGTTTACTGGACAACAGGAGCGAAGGATACAGCAGAGCTTGGAGGCACAAGCAGAACCCCACAATCAAGTCCTTCTAGGGGTTCAGGAAACTTAGTTCCCAGTTTGGGAATCCCTGAATTCCAACCACCCAGACCAAAAGCGAAGCTGAACTAACCCAACTCCCTCCAGCTGGCCATTTGCTGTGTCCAGCTTCCCGGGCAAAGGTGCTGACCCCTCCCCGCGCCTAGCTCAGGTTACAGGCTGAGCACGTGTCCGGTCCTAAAGTCACCCCCTGCTCTCCCATCCCCCACACAGATAGTCCCTACTCCATCACAGTAATGCACAGAGCATTTCCCGCATGGAGCCACAGTGACACCATGTGGCCATGCAGGGAAATGCCCAGAGCATTTCCTGGATGGAGCAACAGTGATTCCATGTGGCCACGCAGGGTAACGCACAGAGCATTTCTCTCATAGAGGAACAGTGACAACATGTGGCCATGCAGGGTAATGCACAGAGCATCACGCCTATGTAGAGGCTGTAGAGATCCCTGGGGGGCTTAGGGGTTGTGGGGGGCACAGATAGCTACGTCCAGGCTGGAGACATTCTGGTTTGCATTAGGGGCTTCATGAGGGGCACAAATATCTACGTCAGGGCTGGAGAGGTCCCTGGATGGCTTAGGGGGTTATGGTGAGCATAGATACATACATCCAGGCTGCAGGGGTACCAGAGGGACTTAGGGGGTGTCACGTAGTGTGGTGGAATCTGGCCCTGCACCCCTCTTCCTGGGACACACAGTGACTCAGCCAGCCAGTAAAACAGAAGGTTATTTTGGCCAACAGGAACGAAGGATACAGCAGGGCTTTTGGGCACAACCAGGACCCCTCAATCGAGTCCTTCTGGGGGTTCAGGAAGCTTAGTTCCCAGTTTGGGATTCCCTGAATTCCAACAACCCAGCTCCAAACCAAAACTGAACTAACTCCCTCCAGCCAGCCCCTTCCTTTATTCAGCTTCCTGGGCACAGGTGCTGACCCCCTCCCAGCTGCCTAGCTTAAGTTACAGGCTTAGGTCCTGTCCCTCACCTAAAGTCACCCGCTGCTCTCCCATCCCCCACACAGACAGTCCCCACTCCATCATAGTAATGCACAGAGCATTTCCTGCATGGAGCAACAGTGACACCATGTGGCCATGCAGGGAAATGCACAGAGCATTTCCTGGATGGAGCAACAGTGATTCCATGCGGCCACGCAGGGTAACGCACAGAGCATTTCTCTCATAGAGGAACAGTGACAACATGTGGCCATGCAGGGTAATGCACAGAGCATCACGCCTATGTAGAGGCTGTAGAGATCCCTGGGGGACTTAGGGGTCATGGGGGGCATAGATAGCTACGTCCCGGCTGGAGACATTCTTGTGGGCATTAGGGGCTTCATGAGGGGCACAAATATCTACGTCAGGGCTGGAGAGGTCCCTGGATGGCTTAGGGGGTTGTGGTGAGCATAGATACATACGTCCATGCTGTAGTGTTCCCTGGGGGGTTTAAGGAGTTGGTAAGGGTCACAGAAACCTACGTATGGTCTGGAGGGGTCCCTGGGGGACTTAAGGGTTTGTGGTTGCGCAGATACCTACGTACCGGTTGGAGGGGGCCCTGGGGAGCTTAGGGGGTTTGTGTGGCGTACACATAGCTATAACCAGACTGGTGGGGGCCCTATGGGTCTTAGAAGGCTGGTGGGGGGCAGAGATACCTATGTAGGGACTGGAGAAGTCCTGGGGAGGGCTTTGGGGGTTCCTGGAAGTCACAAATATCTACGTCCAGGCTGGAGGAGTTCTGGGGGTATTAGGGAGTTGTGCGGTGGCACAGATACCTATATCGAGGCTGTAGGGGTCCTGGGGTTGCTTTGGGGAATTTTGGGGTACAGATACCTACTTCCATGCTGTAGGGGTCGCTGGGAGGATCAGTGGGTTCGTGAGGGTGCACAGATATCTACGTCCGGTCTATAGGGATCCTGGGGGGGGGCTTAGGGGTTTGTAAGGGGCACAGATACATTCATCCAGGCAAGAGGGGTCCTAGGGACCTTAGGGGGTTCATGCTGGGCACAGATACCTGCGTCTAGGCTGGAGGGGTTTTGGGGGTCTTAGGAGGGTTGTGTGGGCACAGATACCTATGTCGATGCTGGAGGGGTCCTGTCATGTCTTAGCGGATTCGTGGGGTCAGAGATACCTACATCTAGGCTGGAGGGGTTCCGGGGGGATTAGGTGTGTTTGAGGAGGGGAACAGATACCTACATCCTGATGGTAGGTGGCCCTGGGTAGCTTAGGCCGTTTTTGTCGGTCACAGATACAAACATCCATGCTGTAGGGGTCCCGAGGGACTTTGTGGGGCTCTAGGGGTCACAGATACCTAGCTACAGTCTGGAAGGTTCCTGTGGGTATTAAGGGGTGTGTGGGGCATACAGATGCCTACATCTGGGCTTGTGGGTTCCCTGGGGGGCTTTTTTCTGCCAGTGTACAATTCTTTGTTTCTTCACCGGGGTCAGTTCTTAATGCCCTTTCTAGTCAGGAATTCCTGGACTTCAGCAATTTCAGTGGAGTGAGTGTTCCTTCTTCTTTCCCAAAACAGTCTTGGTGCAGCATCATATAGGGGAGAGGTTACTAGCACATCACCCTGTAATAGTTTTGCTTTTTCTAGAAAAATTCAAAGGCACAGTAGATCTGTCAGTGGATAAGGGAGAGGCTACTAGCACTTCACCTTGTACTTTTTCCCTACTGTCCAGAAGGCACAGTGGAGCTAGAAGGTGAAATAGGCTAATCATCAGTAGGAGAATTCTCCCAATGTGGAGGGGTCTTTTTGCAGTGAGAATCTTGGGTCCAAGCAGTCAGTCTTTGGTACTTCACAGCGGTGTTGGTAATCATCAGGACTTAAGGGCCTTTCCAGCATGGAGCCAAGGCAGTCTTTCGTTGGTGGACCTTTACATCAATCCCGTCTCCTGGTTCCAAGGAGTGGCAGGGCTGCTAGGGTCTTTGGGTAGCGCTTCCTTACCTGTGAGAAAAAAAACTTAACACATTTCATTAGTGCCTGGCAGTGTTTTTCAGATCTCATAGCTGCATGGGCAAATTCAAGCCCTCCTTTTCCTGGTTGTTAACCAAGTCTTAACTGTGAGCAGTGTCCTTGAATGGAGTCAGTGTCTTATCTATAGCCTGAGCTTGCTATTTTATTTTATTTTATTTTTTCAGTTAATTCATTCTGTTCTTTGTGCTTCTTCCCTTCTTGGCTTCTTTTAACCTGCAAAGGAAACTTTCACTTTTTACTTATACACCTTTTTCCCAACAATGAACACCTACACATTGTCATTATACAGTACATTAGTCTTATTATTTAATATATGCCACACACACCCTTTTACTAAAATAACCTTATTACAGAGCTTTCGAGCAACAAGCCAGGACAAGCACACCCACTTTGAGGAGTTCACTCAATACAACCTCTAGTCCAATAGCCTTCCACCATCCCCAGCCCTCTGGCTAGAAATCTGAGGTAGCCAGAAAGATCCCATGCACAATATGGGGAGTGGGTTAACTTTTCATGTCCTTGCTTTCAAAGACTGTTGGTATGCAAATTTTAACAACAATTTTTGCAATTAACAGTTTGACCAATAAAGTTTCTTTTCCTTACTTAAGGAAACGCATTAGACTTTAGTATATAACATTCTCCTGATTTATCTAAACACTTTGTATTCCAAGTTGAACAAAACAAGTATCTGCATTTTAATTTAACCTTTTTGTTTGATTTTAAACTAGATTATTTTATAAAAATATTAAACACAAAAATTCCGGCCACAAGACAAACACCACAAGACAGAACATAGAACACAAAACATAATTTCTATTGTGCCAGTAAATGCATGGTACGTTGAATGCTGTTTAGCTGGCATCAGTTTTCTCTGATTATCTGAAAGACAAAAAAACAGAGGTCTACCCCTTCTGGGCAGACAATCATTGCTTAAAATAGACAAATACCCTTGTTGATTTCAGGAAAAACAGAGGAATTATCCCATATTTTATGTGTTTCATAGGCAGCCCAGGTTTCAGTGGCTCCTACCTTATCAGTTAGATAATTTGCATGAATACAGATGCTTTCTGGCTTGCTTTTTACTTTTAACTCTTGCTTTCAAACACTGAAAGAAAACATCACTACTTATAGTGCCCTTACAGCCTAATAAAATTTCAATTACATAGCACTATAGACATTCTTCAGCTAATTTAACTAAATTCTAAATGATTGCAATTAACAATTTCTTTGCCTCAATTTATTTACAAACATTTCAAAGACACCAAGAACTTTCCTCTTTAGCATTTTTACAAAGTTCAACTGCTGTTTCCTCCAGCAACTACAGAGTTAACTTCTCACTCTCCCTTAAATCACTTGCTTGTCTCCCAACAGCCACTTTTATCAACTCAAATCACCATTCCAAGTAAGTTCTGGGTATTTGAAATCCCCATGCTTACACTTACTGACTCCTTCCTTCCACTACACCCTTAAAGTTTTCCAACCTGTTTTCCAATCTCTCTGTCTGTTGCCTGCCCGCCTGGGCCCGATCCTGCTTTTCTCACTGAACCGTCCCTTCCATAGGCACCAACTTCTTCCACTACCAGTTTAGCTAGGAGGGTGGGCTTCTCAACTAGCCCCCCACCCCTCCTGGTCTCTTCCCTTAAACATTCTTACTCACAAGACTACCCGAGTCCTCCTTCATGAGGCTTGCCACCTAGACGAAGACACATGGCCCATTGGGCAAAGGCCATTTACTTAACATATCATTTGAAGGACTACTCTTAGAGGGTTTACCCAGAGACTCATTCATCTGTTTGACACTTAAACAGAAAAGAGAATTACACAGAGAGCAGAGGGAATTACAGTCTAAGCCAGACTTTCCCACTTCTATACACTGGCCGCTACAGGGGACAGGACAGAAGGATCTCAATTTAACCTCAGAGCTGTCTCGCACACATGGCTTCCACTCCGAGGAATTACGAACAAGAGGTTCAGTTCCACCCACACTCCTAACACCCAAATGAACAGAGAAAAAAAACAACAACAGTAACTGGTTAAATAGAACAGAACCAGAACCAGATAGTGTTTCCTTATCCTATTAGGACTCACTTTTACTCATGCAGTTCTCAGCATATAACACCAACAGTACCAAGCAAAGCAAACACAAAATAACAAGGGTAAAACAAATAGATGGTGTAAATTCTGCAGGGCTCCCCCCTTCTTAATTGCTCACCAAACTGTGACAAATTTCTGTTACCAATCTATCCCTCATGTCAGATGATCAGGCTGACACTACAGGATCGTTGGGGGAAGATAAAGAAAACACACCATATAACTGAATTTTAAAGCTTCATTAATAAAATAATAAAACAACAACGGAGAGTGTTGGGAACGCTCCCACATCACTCAGGAAAATATTAATGCCCCAAGCCCGAAGCTCCTTTCATACTTACACACGTACGTCCAGACTGGCCACTTCTGTGTATAATGTTCAGAGAAGGGGGAGAGGTGGAAGGGAGATTATCCTGTATACAGCTTGTCCAGAATTTCCAACATGCTTCTGCTCTTGGGAGGGCTGTTCTTTTACACCCTGGAATCTCCTGCGGCGTCTCTTTCAGAGATTCCAGTCCAGGTCGGCTGCCTGTGGCTTCTTTGGTGTCACCAAGCCACACCGACTCCAGGGTCACAAAGGCACACTGTTGGATCTTACTGGACAGTTAAGCTTTGCAAATGTAATTTCAGTTCTGTAACTTGTATTTCCTTTGCTTCGCCTCTGTCTATATTTTTTCCTTCACAGCCAGCTGGGGCCGAAAGCAGCCCCTCCCTGCACCAAGCACAGTCCGCGCCGATTCCTGACCCTGAACGCAGAGCACCCCCCTCCTTCCATCCCGGGGCCAAGATGATTTTTAAATTAACCCGTTCCTTATGTCTTTTTCTTTCTTTTTATCTTTCCCATTAATCATTCTAGTAGCAATGCTAACTACTTCAGACAAACTTTTCCCTTGCGTACCATCTGGATGCTTTCTAAATCTTTTTGCAATATCCTTTGCACATTGTGACATGAAAACCATTTTAACCATCTCCTTTCCATGATCAGTTTCAGGATTTAAATTCCCATGCTTTTTAACTTCACAAATCAGTCGAGCACAAAAGTCAGAGAGGTGCTTATCTGGATGCTGGACACAAGCAGTCACCTTGCTCCAATTTGGAGTAGCCTCCCCTGCATCTCTAATACCATTCAAAACAGCTTTTAAAAATCCATCCAACTTTGTCTTTTGAGCTGGATTATTGGGATTCCAGTTAGGGTCAGTAATTAGCCAAGGTGCATTCAAATGAGCTGCAGATTTTTCTTTTACTTTTTGTCTTTCATCTTCTGTCATGAGAGTATCTAATAACTGATTTACATTTGCCCAAGTGGGCACATGAGTGAAAAGATTGTGCAGAACATTCTTTCCACTGCCTCAGGATTGTCTCATAAGTGAGGCATAGTGCACTGCCAGTTAAACAAATTTGAAGTTGCAAACAGGGTATGGGTAAAACCATCTCATGTTCCCCAGCAACCAGTAGAACCAGATAAGTTCTCAATGAGGCTTGTAATATCAGAGGTGTCTCAGAAACATTCTCTCTCATGGAGTTAAGTAACCTAGTGGGGGTACACAAGGGCAAGGACAAGGGCTGCTGTAATATTGGGGGTGTTTGAAAAGCAGTCCCTGACCAAGTTTGCAAAAGGCTGGCTGGAGGCTGCACAGAGGGGGTGAGGCTGCCTGATTCCTCTGAAGATGAGGGAACATCACTCTGAGCTCCCCCTTGATTGAAGGGGGACACATTGAGGGAACTCAGGGGTTAAGGTGCCTCTATTGTCAACTGTCAGGGCTGCTGTGGCTCAGAGGAGGGTGCTTGACTGCCTGGCAGGCTTAGGCGCCGCCAGCCTTGGAGGTGGGAGAAGTGAAGCGGCCACAGCGTGCTCGGGGTGCTCGTGCTCGGAGCAGGGGTGAGCTCGGGCGACGGGGGTGCCGCAGGGCAGAGCAGGAGAGTTGCCACAAGAGGGGAGCCTCAGGGTGGAGGGGGGAGCTGCCACGGGTGGGGCGCCTCAGGGCAGGGGTGCTGGCGGGGAGGGTGCAAGGTGGAAGTTTCGCCTAGGGCATGAAACTTCCTTGCACCGGCCCTGCCCCACGCCCTGCCTGCAGCCAGCCCTGCACCCCCTGCCCTGCCCTGCCGGTAGTCAGCCTCTGTCTCCAGCCAGCCCTGCACCTTCTGCTTTGCCTGCACCAGCCGCATCCTCCCTGCCCTGTCTCCAGCCAACCCCTGATGCACCCCCCTGCCTGAAGCCAGCCAGCCACGCAGCCCTTGCCCTGCCTGAAGCCAGACCCTACCTCCAGCCAACCCCACATCCACTGGTGCCCTGCACTTCCCAGGGCAGTAACCCTGCACATCTGCTTCAATGAGGGGGGCAGGGAGCAGCTGGGACCCACACATGTGCACACCCTAGGGTGACCAGACAGCAAGTGTGAAAAATCGGGACGGCGTGGGGGGTAATAGGATCCTAGATAAGACCCCAAAATTCGGACTGTCCCTATAAAATTGGGACATCTGGTCACCACAGCACACCCCCAGGACTCCTGAGTTCCATTGCTGGGTTTCCTATTGGTTCCTCTGCTGGTTGTTTTCCTTTTTCTGGGGACTTTGGGCAAGCTGCTCCCCACTCTCGGGCTCTGTCCCCAGCAGTCAAATGGGGATTTCATACCTTCCCGCTATTGGAAAGTGCTGGGAGAATCCCCCAGCAAAAGCTGCTCTGAGAGTGCTAAGCAGCACCTGACCATTCAAGGTCGGAGCTCACTGCCCAGGAGGAGTGCTTGGCTCTGGGGTTTCACTTCAGCCCAGTGTAGAGAGAGAGCCCTAACCATGGAGTTTGGCTCAAGAAGACCAAGTCTCCAATTTGTTAAGGGTGTTTTGAATTTCAATCCTGTGCTCCAAAGTGCTTGGTGTCAGTTGTAAACTTTAGGAGCATGCTCTCCACTCCATTTTCCAAATCATTCATGAAAATATAGAATAGTACCTGACACCGGACTGATCCCTGCCAGACCCACTAGGTTCACCCTCCCCGTTGGGCAGCTAAACATGGAGAAGGGCTCCTGGAGTCTTGGCTTTCAACCAGCTCTGCACCCACATTACACTGATTGCAGCTGGACTACATTTCCCTCGTTTGCTTCTGAGAATGTCCTATGGGACTGTGTCGAAAGCCTTAGTAACACCAAGCTAGATCCCATCTATTGTTTACTCACCTCTACCAGGCCCAGAACCCTGCCAAAGAAGGAAAGAGGATTGGTTTGGAATGATTTGTTCTTGACAATTCCACGCTCACTAGTCATAAGAACCAAATCATCCTGTAGGTGCTGCTGACAAACTGAGTGTTTAAGAAGGTATTGCAGGATCTCTCCAGCTATGGCAGTCAGGCTAGCTAGTCTGTAAGTCCCAGAGGTCTTTTTGTTCCCCTTTGAAAGATAGGTCCTGTCTTGTTCATGGATGGGAAGATGTTCTTTTTCAGGGGTCTCAGACGAGAACTGGGGCACAACACCTGGTTTGTTAAGGCCACAAAAACGGAGGCAGGAACCTCTTCTCTGCTGCTGGCAAAGAACCACAGGTACCTAAAAGATAGGGACTCACATCTTTGAATGGGCTTTAAAAAGGCAGTGGTTAATAAGTTTGGCCCCGACCATTTCTTGTTTCCACAGACTAGACATTTTAGCAAACTTTAGAATTCCTTGGTGCTAAACACTGTGAAACTCCCCTTTCTCCTTCACAGAGGGCTTTAATACCCCTTATCTCACTTGGGCTCTAAACTGACCATAGTTCGAGAACTGTTCCTGTTCCGATTGGACAGATGGGAGAAGGGAAGTGACCTACCCAAGGCCTACACAACAAGGCGATGGCAGAGCCAGAAAGAGAAGCAACCAGTTCTGACTCCTGTTCTAACAGATGAAAACACCCCAGAGCCCAGGAATCGAGATGGTGGGAAAATTTCATTCAAACCGTTTCTGTCCGAAAATCCCATTTTGACTAAACCAGTTTGTTTCTCAAAATCATAACAAGTGGGATGAAAGATCTTTGCAAAAATATTTTGTTGCAAAACAAAAGCATCTCCTCTTTGTCAGAGTGTGTTAAATTGTCTCCTCGCACACAAAGAGGAGACACTTACATCTCAACCATTAGATAAGATGCTTCAATCTGAGCTAAGTCGTTGCTACTATTAACAATTTCAAAATAAAAAAATACAAATAAAATAGACTATTTCAGCTAATCTATTATGTCACAATCTGGGAAACTTCATATTATGCACTACTTCTAGTGATACTCCCAAATGGATCCGCATCCTTCACCCACCATGAGGTAGGTAAGAGCGGATCATTATTATCCCTACTTGAAAGAGGGAGAAGCTCAGGCTGAGAAAGGAGAATTGACTTGTCTTAGGTCACACAGCCCGTCAGAGGCAGTGTTGGGAATAGGACCGAAGAGCCCTGATTTTCAAACAAACCATCGCATCTTGAATTTCAGACATTGAATGACCTGAATACTGTGCTCTCAGATGAGCTCCAGACCAACAACAGTGACAGTAATTATTCAGCAAGTATTTGAGGAGAACTGCAATGTTAGAAATCATCAACTGCTCAGAGACAATTAATGCAGAGAAGCAGCAAAATTAATCAAAGATAGAACTGGTTCTGACTTATTTACTTGATCTTAAAAGAGAACAACAAGGACCTGAGTCTCCTCTCTGTCAATATCCCACTGCTCAACCAATCAGGGTCAGCCCCAGGGCTGGAGGAGCTCCCACTCCCTGCTACAGCCCGGGGGCTGCAGCAGGGGCACAGAGCTTCTCTGGTCTCAGGGCCACAGCGAGGCAGGGGTAAAGGAGTGATAGGGTGGGGCTGGTGGGGGAAGGGGTGGAACAGAAGTGACAGTGGATGGGGCCATGGGTGGAAGGGGGTAGAGCCACAGACAGAAGGTAGGGGCATGGTTCTGGTGCTGGGGCCCCCACACTTGTTCTCCCTTTCCCGGGGGTTTGGCATCACTAGCCCCGGCTTAGCGAGTAGGGTTCAGTGGTCCCCATAATGTGGGGTGCGACTCCTAGGGGGACACAGAGGAACATTCATGGGGGCACCTCAGGACCTGAGCCAGCCCACATAGAGGGCAGGGAGGGAGCACCACTCTGCCACAGCTCTTCCCCAACCCCACCCTCAGCCTGAGACTCTGGCTCCCAGCCCGGCGTCGACCCCTTTACCCCTGTCCGCACCCCTCACCCCAGCAAGCAACAGCCCCACTCCTCCCAGCCCCGGTTCTTGACCGTGGCTTCCGAGGGGCCACAGCCATGGCTAAGAGGGCACAATGTGAAATGTTTGGGGACCACTGGTTTAGGGTGACGTCCTCAATCACTTCTCTGCAGTCCAATAAAAGCTATTCCTCACTCACCTACCCCTCCATCAGGACGGACTAGGTATGTTCTGCTGCCCTTCACTCATACAGGAAGGAGAATAACATTTCATTCCACTCAATCCTAAAGTCATTTGTAACCCAAGACCATCCCAAACTGGTCATTTTGGGGAAGCGGCCCCATCATGCTGCATAGCTAGGCAGAGTAGGTGTGTCTATGCAAACACGGTCTGTTCCTGAAGTCTTTCCCCAGCTCCTCACTAGGTGAGAGAGGGGAGCTCATTCAGACCCTGCTTTCGCTTAGTATTTAAAAACTCCTTAGTGTCCCTATCTCTGCCGGCCTTAGATTTCTCCTCCTGTCCGTTTTTTCACAGCTCAGATGAGGTGACCGAGTGGTTAAGGTGATGGACTGCTACCCCATTATGCTCTGCCTGCATGGGTTCAAATCCCATTCTCATCAGAGGCATTTAGTCTTCACCCTCCTTTATAGACAACCATCTCCCCCTTTGGTACAATAACAGATCAAACAATGTTGCTTGTGTTACCCAAAATTGGGTCAGTTAGTAAGCTTAGAGAGGACTAATAATGCCCCTCCCCCCCAGAGTCTGGCAGAAAGCAGCACATTTATTAGCTTGATAGCTAAGCTCAAAAGAAGGGTTGGGGGAGGGTGTCACACTCATACTCACGCTCCCAGGACAGGCCTGGCAGTGGAGATGTCAGGATCCTTTAAGGTAAGTGTCCCACAGCGCAGCGATGGACGGTGCGATGAAGATCAGTCTCCCTGAGGTGCAATAGAATGTAACACAGCGAACCACTGGCCAGATGGGCCGGGTGAAGGGCATTCACTGGAGGTACAAAGGAGAGTGGGAAAGCCACTTCACAGGCATTCAAAGCGGGAAAGGACACAAGCTAGGGGAGTTTAACAGACCTTTTGAGCATACAGATTATACAGAGCATACAGATCACTGCTGCTCCTACAACATGATAAGTTCTCAAGCAGCATGTTTCTTACTTTGCCAATCTGTCAATTTTGATGATTATTGATGGAAATATTTTGCCATTGGGTTGTGTGTTTACATAGAAATTGACATTTACCAACAAATACACAATTCTTCCAAGCCTGCCTAGTCTGCAGTTGATGGGTTTAGAGGGACACATTCACTCTTCCAGGTCCCCATTCCAGGCCTGTGCTCTCCAGGTTGTCAACTTCCCGCACTGCTGGGATCCTTCCCTCATCTCCCCGCAAACCACTGCCCCACCCCCACTTCTGGGGTCCCCTCCCTACACTGTCTAACTCCACTGCTGGCAGGATCCCTTCCTGTTCCTTTCATTTCCTGCCTCCACTCTGGGCAAAAGCTCTGCACTCTTCCCACACCAGAAATTGATCCCAGGCCACCGGGTTGAAAACCAGGAATCCTGACCACTAGCCCATAGGGGACTATTGTTGCATCTGACGAAGTGGGTATTCACCCACGACAGCTCATGCTCCAATACATCTGTTAGTGTATAAGGTGCCACCGGATTCTTGGCTGCTATTATTACTACAACTCAGGCCTTGGCTACACTGGAGAGTTACAGTGCAGGTGGTGGCTTTACAGCGCTGTAACTTACTCCCCGTCCACACTGGCAAGGCACATACAGCGCTGTATCTCCCTGGCTACAGTGCTGCATGTGCTCCACCTCGACGAGAGGAATAAAGAGAACAGAGCTGGTGATGCAGCGCTGGGGTGCCAGTGTAAACAGTGATTAATCTTACTACGCTGTCACTGACCTCCGGAACCTTCCCATAATGCTTTTAAGTAGAGATAACGCTCTTTGTTTTGGTGTGATGCCTCTGTTTGCTTTGCTGTGAGCTCAAGGCTCCCGGAGCTGCTTATCTAAAAACCAAACACAGTTACTGTTTGCAGTGAATGAGCAGAGGCAGGGGGATCCCTTTGGAACACCCACAGCTGCTGTTTGCTTGAGGAGAGAAGCAGCCGGGTGGGCACGGGGGAGGGGGAGTCTGTTTTGGATCAGCGGCTTATCTGGTCTGTGAGGAAAAGAACAAAGGCGGCTATTTGCATTTAGTGAATGAGAGACGGGTGGGGGAGGAGGCTTGAACTTGCTAGGCAGGGAGCTGACACAGTGTCAGCTCCAAAAATCCACTCGCTCTGTCTCCCCCACGCTCCCTGTCACACTCCACCCCACCCTCCTCTTTTGAAAAGCACATTGCAGCCACTTGAATGCTGGGATAGCTGCCCATAATGCACCACTCCCAACAGCACTGCAAATGTGGCCATGACAGAGTGCTGGTAGCTGTCAGTGTGTCCACACTGCAGCGCTTTCCCTAAACAGCTGTAGGAAGACAGCTTTAACTCCCAGCGCTGGACAGCTGCAAGTGTAGCCAAACGTTCTCTAAGCCGACCCCTTATGAGAACAGCAGGGACTAGCATGACTAGATGTCCCGATTTTTGGGTCTTTTTCTTATATAGGTGCCTATTAACCCCACCCCCATACCAATTTTTCACATTTGCTGTCGGATCACCCTAGCAGGGGTTGCACACAGGGCTGCATTAACCTTCAGGTGCTGAGGTTTCCCTCTCTCCATTCCCAGAGCCTGTGATCAGGAAACAGACATCAGGGCTCCCAGGTGCTGCACAGACCATGACTGAGATCAGACCCCATATTATGCAAGGTGCTGTACAAACCCTGGGCAACACTGAGACACCCAGGAGGTTCCCCTCAATTTCCCTGAGCCTCTGCTGCCCAACTTCTTCTGAATCCCTCTGGCTCACCCCCCCCCAAAAAACCCCCACCTTTCCAAACAGTCCTTTTTTCCTTGCCCCCTGATTCTGGTTTCAGACCCTGGTACCATCTCCTCTCTTTGTCTCTCCCCCTCCAGGTGAAGCAGAAATGGAGGCAACTTCAGCCACTGGAGTCAGCCTCAGCGAGCACTGCAGCCGGCCCCGGGGGAGGGGGGGTGTTTGCAGACACAGGAAGGGAGCAGGGGGTGCTGGGAAGAAGGCGGCAGGAGAACAAAGCTCAGAGACCCAACATGGGGAAATTCCAGGGGGCGGGGCTCTGACACATCCCAGGTGCGGACAGCTCCTGGGGGCGGGGCTCTGGCTCAGCTCGGGGGCAGGGCAGCTCCTCGGGGCGGGGCTCCAGCACAGAGCAGGGGCGGGGCAGCTCCTGGGGGCGGAGCTCCAGCACAGAGCGGGGGCGGAGCAGCTCCTGGGGGCGGGGCTCTGGCACAGCCCATGGGCAGGGCAGCTCCTGGGGGCGGGATTCTGGCTCAGCTCGGGGTCAGGGCAGCTCCTGGGGGCGGGGCTCCAGCACAGAGCGGGGGCGGAGCAGCTCCTGGGGGCGGGGCTCTGGCACAGCCCATGGGCAGGGCAGCTCCTGGGGGCGGGGCTCTGGCTCAGCTCAGGGGTGGGGCAGCTCCTGGGGGCGGGGCTCTGGCACATTGTGACACGGAGCCCGGGCTGAACAGCTGCTTCCAGGTTCTCCACGTGCTGCCAGCAGCGCTGGAGCTGCCCGAGCCAGAGCGGAGCCGCTGTTGTCAGCTGCAGCCAGGATCTGCCCCCGGCCCCGCTGGGATCCAGGTGGGGACAGAGACTGGGGCCCGGGGGTTCCCCTTGGTGTAGCTGGCGGGGGCGGGAGGGGAGAAGCCGGAGCTGCAGGCGGGGGAAGGGCGGTGGGACATTGTGACCCGGAGCCCCTGGGGAATGAGAGGCGCTGGGGGGCAGGAAAGTGACTCTGCCCCAGGGAGCCTGGGAGAAGCCTTGAAGGCGCCTCAGCCCCAGTGGAGCTGCAGGAGGATCCGCCCGCCCGCCCCGCTGGAATGGGGGGGCCGGGGCCCAGCCGTCGTGTGGGGGGGGAGGGGCGGACCCCGGGCCCGGAGGGGGGGGGCGGTGTGTTAAATCCCTCCCCATAGCAATGTGCTGCTCCCGGGCACTGCGCATGCCCAGTAACAGTCGCTGAAGCCGCTGCCCTTCCCCCTGCCCGGACCAGCCGTAACGTTCCGCCGGGCGCTGGGGGCGGGGCTGGAGCGGGGCGGGGAAGTAACAGGGAGCGTGGGAGGGGCGGGCGCAGAGCAAGAAATTGATGGGCGGGGGGGGGTGGATCAGGCAGGTGGAGGCAGGGTTCGTGGGGGGCTAAAGGGCAGAATCCGGGCTGGGGGGAGGAGCAGGAGTTGAGCTCAGGGGGAGGCGCTGGCAGAGCCCCCCCCCTTTGGTGTGAGGGCGGAGGTGTCGAGGGGGGAGGAGAAACCGGAGTTACAGGGGGGGAAGGTCACTGGGGTGGGGGGGTAGATCTGTCTCTGTGCAGCCAGGACATTCCCAGGGTGGGAGGGAGGTGAGTTAACTGGATCCTGTCCCTGTTTTTGCCACTTCCTCCCACACACACATTCTCTCAAGATTTCCCCTTTTCTCTCTCATTATCACACGTGGCTATAAAATCCAGGGAGATTCTCCTCTCCCCCCCCCCAATGATCAGCTCTCCAATTCCCTCTGATTTTCCCTTTTCTCTCCATACTTCTCAAAGGTCAATTTAAAATCACTCCGATGGGGGGTGGATTTTCCCACCCATTTTATCTGCAGCGATTTGTCCTTGTTTGGGTGGGAAATTGTTGCCCTGGGTCATTCCCCAGAACATGGCTCCCACTGGAGTGGGATGGGATGAGGTTCCCGTTCTCTGCCAGGGCAGGGAAGGGAGGAGCACATCCCCCATGGAGACTGCCCAGACCCCATTTCCCAATTCCCCTGCGGCCCCCTTCCATTGTCCAGGGAGCCTTCCAGCTCCCCCCCGCCCTTAAATCAGCTCCTCAAAGGACTCTGAGCTGCTCACGTGAATGGTTGCCCCGTGGCCGGGGGGGACCATCACATTCTGTTTATGTATTGGACAGTCATATAAAATCCAGTCCAACAGTCCCCCTTTTCCACTAGTTATTTAATAGCAACATCAAATCCCCTCCGATCTTGGTGATTTTCTCTCATGTTATCAAATGTCGTTTGTGACAGGGTTCTCTCTGCGTGTGTCAAAGATTGATATAAAATACCCCAAACATTTGCCCCACTTCTCTCTAGTTGTTTTATTTCTAATTGAATATGATGGGTTGTTTCCCAATGTGCTAAGATGCAGCCGCCTCTGGGGTGGATCCATGGTGGCTATTATTTGCTAGTGACAGCCCGTGGATCGTTCTTGCCCTCCAGGCCTTCCATTCTCCTGTTAAAGAAGCACTCCCCAGGCTCCCTCTGCCTGTGTGACTGGCCAGCAGGAGGTGGTGTTAACTTTCTAGCCACTTCTCACACTCTGTGAGGTAACACTTGCAGGGGCAGGGAGGGTGTCTGTGTGGGGAGATTGCAGCTGAAGGGGCATTGTGGTAGCGGGAGGCCTCTGGGTGGCTGGGCAGGGGGTACCCTAGTCAGGTGGGTGGGTTGTGGAGGTTTGGGGTTTTCGGGGGTGGTGGTTCTGATGTGCCCATCCCTGAGGCTATGGGTCCTGGAGGTGGGTATCGCTGGGGGCCTGGTGGCTGCAGAACAGTGGGAGTGGGTGTCTCTTGGGGTGGCGGGACAGAGGGTTAGAGGGAGCCTGGGTCTGTGCCAGGGGCTCTGTCTGTGCTTCCCCCGCTGGTTCCTGGTTTTGTTGCCATGCCCAGTGCACAGAGCTGGGGGAGGGGATCCCTGGCACTAGGTGAGGGCATGCCAGGGAAGCAGAGTGATGGGTCGCACTGTAAAGCATCAGGGGGTCACACTGGGCAGAGGAGGGGGTCCCAGGCAAATGTCAGGGTAGATCGTTCTGGAGGGTGGGGAAGTTACTAGGCAGGCAGTGAGGGACTGAGTTCCCAGTGGGGGGGGGTCCCTTGAGGGGGTCCCTGGCTGCTGGGGGCTCTTGGTTGGGGGGAACCCTTTGGGATTCCCAACCTGGCAATCATGGTGTGGTGGGGTTTCTCTGGCCGGTGGGGCTTTGAGGGGTATCTGGGGTCCCTGGCCAGGGACTCTGGGGGCTGCGTCCCAGGGAATATCTGATGGGATCCTGGCTGGGGGGTGTCTGGGGCCCCTGGCTGGGGGGTCTGGGCTCTGGGTACTAGGGGGTGTCTGGGGGCTGCTGCTAACCATGATCCTTCTCTCTGGTCAACTTGTACCAGAGTCCTGGCTCCTAGTCACCAGGTCACCAAGTCCATTCCCCAGTCACGTGCCCTGTCACTGTGATAACTTTCTGTCCACTTAGCAAACACTGTTAGTGTGAATTCACAGAATTTACTTTTCTCCTCTTTTGAAAACTGCAGGAACTTTCGGTTCCGTTTGGAAAATTTTTGCCCCCAGTCCTTGTCCTAGATCTGCGGGGGTGAGGGAGGTGGGAAGGGAGTCAGCACTGCCACACGATGGTCTTTTCCACAGCGTTCTGAACTCATTCTTTCTGAAATCCGGTGTCATTGAGACCGTTGTTAATCCAGAGTCACTGTTTGGAAAGACAAGGAGTGATTCCAGATGGACAGTGGGTCAAATGAGATCAGCCATTCTCCCTGTGAGGAGGGGCTCCCATTAGCTGCTCTCCCCAGAGAGCTAAAGGAGGGAAGCTGCTCATACACTCCGTCCTTCTCTGCTCAGGATATTGGGGTTCAGCTTCCTGGGTCAGATGCTGCAGCCTCCATTGTGATCTGGGAGACCAGGCTTGGCAGCTGCTGCTCCCCCAGTGGGGCTCTGTGCTGGGAAGTGACCTTAATTAAAGCTTCTTCTCTGCCCGGCCCAGGGGATGACTTTCTGCAGCTGGTCCTAGCCCCCTAGGGCAGTCCTGGGCCCTGTTACTACTAAATTCTGAGCCAGAGTCTCCAGGTAACTGAAAGACCTCAGGGAATGTCCTAGGGTCTGGCAAGAAAGTGACTCTGCACAAACAACACCACCTTATTTCTCCTCCCATTAGCGGTTGCCAGGAGGAAATCCAGCCATGGGAGAGCAAAGCCCCCAGGAATGGGACTGTCCCAGCCAGAGGGGCAGGGAGAGAGGACAGGGGAAGGAGAGACTGAAAGGGGCAGTGGGAGAAATGAATGTGGAGGAGAGATTTCCAGCTCTCTAGTCCACCCAGACACATGTATTGCTGCATCCTGGGGCAGAACCACTTTCCAGTGAACAAAACAAGGATCAGACAGAGCAAAAGCCAGTTCCTGACTCCATATTCCCCCTGCTGGGGTGTGGCTGCCGTGGGGTCAGTGTCTGAGGGAATCCCCCACAGTGACTCCTTTGGTTCTGCTCTTTTCTAGCCTTGTGTTCGGAGAAGGGGTGAGGGGAGAGAGAAGGGAGGTTAAAAATGTGTCTCTGGACTTAGCCTGGCAGGAGGAGCCAGGTCTAAATTGTAATAAACAGATTGAGCATTTCCCAGCATGACAGAATCTAGGGTGTCTGTCTGCAGGGAAAGGGCCTGGGGGAATTGTGATGTGAAATTAACTAAAACCGGTTCTGAAACGCCCACAACTGCCCTTCTCCCCCAGACAGGCTGCAGAATGTTTTGCTCCAGCTCATCCCAGCCTGGCGTGGGACAGGGAAGAGAAATGGCTGCAGTGGAGTCAGTCCAGGTAGAGATTATCGGGGGGTTGCTGGTGGGTTCCTGCTGGAGGAAAGGGAGAGCAAATACACCAGAGGTGGGAAGGTTTGCAGAGTCTGGTTTGGAGGTTAGAGCGGGACAGGAAATTCACAGCGTGGGGAAAGGAGGAGGCCAGGGTGTGGCAGACCTGCTGGGAGTTATTTACTAAGTGGCCTAGATTCTAGGAACAGACCCAGGAGGTTTGGAGGTGGAAATGCCCTAATTTGTGAAGAGAGAAAATAACCCACCTACATGGAGCTAGTCAAACTGACCAGACTCCTAGTGCTGGAGCCTGACCTCATTAACCATCAGCTGCTGTGAGATATAAAGGGGACACCCATGAGTCAGGCTTATTGGAGCTGCCTCTCCCTTCATATCCCGCTCCTCACAATGAGGAGGGTGTTGGGCATCCTACCAGCGAGCTCTCCCTGGACCCTGCTAGGGGCTCCATCTCCTGTATCAGTCAGTGGCTAGTAGGGGGGTGATGGATATGCTGGGAGAGATAAGGGGCTCTCTCTTCATCCCCTCACCCTGGCATTTGCTGGATACTCTGAGCCAGGTCGAGGTGGGACTCTCCTGACTATGATCCACCCAGAGCTTCCATTTGATTCACTCTTCTCTGCCACAAATAGTGGGGCTGTGAGTGGGGCAGCAAGTCCTTAGTGTTGGACTCTTACTCTTTCAGGGGCTGGTGACCTTCAAGGAGATGGCTATGTATTTCACCAGGGAAGAGTGGGCTCTGCTGGACCCCACTCAGAGAGCTCTCTACTGGGATGTCACGCAGGAGAACTATGAGACTGTGACCTCGCTGGGTAAGGGTTCCTGTCCCTTCTGTTCTTGGAAGGGGAAATGAAGAGTGAAGGTTCACGCCACCCCCACAATGCCATCTGTACCCTGTCCTGTTTCAGCATCACCCCAATAGGCCAGTGACACACATAATACCAGAGACCCTCCTCTGCTGCAGAACACTTTGGGAACAGAGCACAGGAGCCGTATTGCACAGTGTCAAATATCTCCTGTTTGCTCAAGTGAAACTGGGGGTTAGGTCTGGCATAACTGTCCCATAATCATGTTTGTTGCCCTTTTCTGAACCTTTTCCAATTCCAATATTTCTATTTTTGAGATGGGGTGACATGTGCATGCAGTATTCAAGATGTGGGTGTATCATGGATTTATTTGCTGTTTTTAGAAATATGATCTATGAGATATTCTGTCATATCTATCACTTTCTTAATTATTTCCTACATTGTTCACTTTTTTTCACTGCTGCTGCACATTGAGTGGATGTTTTCAGAGAACTATCCACAGTGACTCCAAGATCACTCTCTTGAGTGGAAACAACTAATTTAGACCCCATCATTTTGTATGTATAGTTGGGATTGTGTTTTCCAATGGGCTGCACTATGTGCTATCCTGTCATCTAGTACTGCTAAGATCCTGGATTCAGTAATATCCCTGCCCTTCCTGTTCCCTTTCTCCACCCAACCCCGCCAGCCCATGCTTCCTGTTCCCAGCTTCCCCAGGATTCTCGCACTGTCTCTGAACCTCTCTGTCAGCAAGAAGCAGTGCCAGGGACACTTGCCCTCTGTCTGGAGTCTTCGATTTCTGGGACATGGATTTACTTTCTCTGTGTTGTAAGAGGCTCTGTCATAATGAGTGTCTGTGATGTTACCCAGAGTACAATCTGGACTGTTAAATAGCTGTACCTCAGTCCTCCAGCATGGGGTGCCTTTTCCAGTGTTTTCCCGCGAGAACAGCCCCTCTTGGCCAATTAACACACAGTCTCCAGCATGTAACTCACTCCCAGCTACACAGTATTGAGTGCTGCTAGACAGCCACTCATGAATTACACCTCAGGAGAAAACCAGCAAATTCTCAAGTGCCCAACTTTCCCCCAGAAATGTGCATCTTGCACTGTCCAGCACGCTACTGAACGACCCAAGCTCATATGAAGTCTGTCATTTCATCAGCGGAAAATGACATGCACCAGCTTGTTATCCCAAACAGAGTTTCCAACACACTTCAATCCACACATACTGGTTAGATGAACAATAAACCAAGCTTGTTAACTACCAAAAACTAAAACTAGGCCCAGTCCATGAAAGGGGCACTCCCAGGAGAGACTGTACAAAGGCTGGAACATGAAACACCTTTGTAAACCTGAGACAGCTGCCTTGGGGACAATGACAGGGAGAATCCCCCAAAGTGACTCCTTTGTTTCTGCTCTTCTCTGGCCTCCGATTGTTCCTTCCAACGTGGAGTACTTTGCACTTGTCTCTACTGAATTTGATCCTATTTACTTCAGATCATTTCTCCCGTTTGTCCAGATCATTTTGAATTTTAATCCAATCCTCCAAAGCACTTACAACCCCTCCCAGCTTGGTGTTGTCCGCAAACTTGATACGTGTAAGAGAGAGACTGTTACTGGGAGGGTTTCCCCATGTGTCAGAGGGTTACACCCTGGTGGGAGGGGGCTAGGCCTGTACTGGAATAAGGTCACTCTGTGCTTCACAGTGTGCTAGAACCTAGAATGTGCATCAGCAGGGGAAAAGCTGGGGGGAATCGGCTTGTGGAATGGACAAAAGCCTAGTCTGAATTCTCACACCTTGCCCTTTTCACCCCGGCAGGCCAGAGAATAACATCCATGTTTCGCTGCAGATCATCTCGTCCTCCCGGGGGCAAGGAAATGGCTGCAATGGAGCTGGCTCAGGTAAGAGATTATCAGGGTGGCGGGCTCTGCTTGGAGGTTGAGGAGCAGTAAATGCATAAGAGGGTGGGAATTGCTAGAGGTGGTGGGAAGCAGGAAATATCTCGGGTGGAGAAAGGGAGGGGACAGCATGTGACAAACCTGCTGAGACTTGTGTAGTGTAGGGCGTGATGGGTTGTCACCCCCAGGAGGCAGTTTGTGGAGCTTCTGGGAACTGCTGTGTCCTCTAACCCTCACGCTGGGCTGGCCCTTCTCACACTGCTTTGCTGGAGATTTCGCCAGCCTCTCCAGGGCCTGTTATCACCCAGCACAACAGCAGGTGGCGCCATGCAGCCAACTAAGCTACCTGAGTGCGTTACCTAAGCCACTCAAGGGCAGATAGAAGACAAGAGCCAATTTCCCACTCCCCAACCTTGCACACTTGCTGTAGTATAAATCCAGAATGATACCATCTTATAGTGCACAGGGATCTCTATAATACAAGCTCATTAATGTAGTTCCCCTTCCCCTCGATATGGGACAGATGTGCACAACAAGCTGAGATTTTCCCCAGACACTTCACTCAAAATACGCTGGTTAAGATAAAGCATCAAACAAGTTTATTAACTGCAGAAAGATAGATTAAGTGATTATAAGTGATAACAAACAGATCAGAGCAGATTATTTAGCAAATAACCAAAACTCAGACTAAGCCTAACATACTAGATGGATAGAATTTGAATTAGCAATTTCTTACCCTGACTGATGGTACAAGCAGTCCCCCAAGTTTCCATACACAAGCTAGAAATCTCTTGATCCTGGGAGCAGCACTTCCCCCACATCCGTTTTTGTTTCTCAGGTGTTTCCAGAAGTTCTCTTGTGTGGAGAATGAGGCCAAGAGATGATGTCACACCCCACCTTATGTAGCTTTTCCATATGGTGGGAACCTTTTGTTCCAAACTCAGTTCCTAGTCCAGTTTGTGGAAAAATACAGGTACTAAAATGGAGTTTAGTGTCATGTGATCTGGTCACAGGCCCTGCTGAGTCATAGTAGCCATGACTCATAGGCTGGCTGAAACATTCACAGGAAGGCTAAGCTCTTCCACAGTCCATTGTCTTTGTTGAGCCATCAGCACTGTCTGGCTTCTTCCTTGTTGTACCTGAAAGGCTCATTGTGGGTGTTACCCAGAGTAAGCACATTTGAAATACAGATACAGAGTCAATATCCATAACTTCAGATACGAACATGATATGTGCACACAAATAGGATAATCCTATTCAGCAAACCAGAACTTTTCCAGTGACACCACACATGATGCATCTTCTACAAAATAGATCATAATTATTTCCTAATAATATTATAATCATACCACTATGATGAATATGGGGGTGTAGTCTCAGATAGGTCGTAATTTCAAGGCACAGGAGTTGGGAATGGAACTTCCCCTCTTTGTGGAACAGGAAATAACCCTCCAGCCAGGGCTGGGACAACTTCCCAGACTCTCAGCGATGGAGCCTGAATCTACTGACATTTCATCAATTACCACCAACCCCAATCTTTGTGGCAACTGTAAACTTTATCAGTGATGATTTTGTACTCTCTTCTAAGTCATGGATAAGAATGTTAAATAGCACAGGGCCAAGAACCAATCCCTGCAGGAACCTGCTAGAAAGAAATCCACTCGATCATGGTTCCCCATTTACTATCAGAGTTTTTAATCTATTTAATGTATGCCGTGTTTATTTTGTATCATTCTAGTTTTCTTTAGTAAAAATATTGTGCTAATCAAGTCATGTCCCTTACAGAAGTTTAGGTATATTACATCAATACTATTAGCTGCAACCAAACTTTTGATCTCATCCAATAAGGATATCCCGTTAGTTTGATAGGCTCTATTTTCTCTAAACCTTTGTTAATGGGCACTACAATTCTGACCTTCTAACTTCTATTCTTTATGATTGACTTCCCCTTTCTTCCATATATTTTATTTGGAGAGTGCTTGGATTCCTACCAGGGAGCCACTATCAGGGTCCAGAGACAGCCCCATCTCCTATATTAAGCTCTGGCTAGTAGCTATGTGATAAATGTGAAGACCCTGCTTCTGTCTGTCAGATGGGAGACACAAAGGTTCTCTCTTTCTACCCTCTGATGCCTCCTGGCTGCTGTAAGCAAGGTGGGTTGGGACTCTGTTAACATGTGCCTCCCGGAGCTTCCATTTCCCTGGTGCTGCTGTTCCGTGAATAGTGGGGTTGTGAGTGGGTCAGCAGGTACTGAGTATTGGACTCCTGCTCTTTCAGGGGCCGGTGACCTTCGAGGAGGTGGCTGTGTATTTCTCCAGGGAAGAGGGGACTCTGCTGGACCCCACTCAGAGAGCCCTCTACAGAGATGTCATGCAGGGGAACTATGAGACGATGGTCTTGCTGGGTAAGGATTCCTGTCCCTTCTGTTCTTGGAAGGGGAAATGAAGAGTGAAGGTTCATGCCACCCCCACAATGCCATCTGTACCCTGTCCTGTTTCAGCATCACCCCAATAGGCCAGTAACATACATACTACCAGAGACCCTCCTCTGCTGCAGAACACTTTGGGAACAGAGCACAGGAGCAGCATCACACAATGTCAAATATCTCCTCTTTACTCAAGTAAAACTGGGGTTAGGTCCAGCATAATGAACAGAAGCTTCCTACCCCCAGCCTTCTCTCAAACCCTGAGCCTTCTCTACCCAAACCAGAATGTGCTTGGGGTGTAACAAGCAGGCGGCTGGAGTCAGAGCTGCCAATCCAGGGTTACTTATCATATAGACACTCAGTGCGTCCTTGAACGCTGGCTGGGAGTATCCAGACAGGGGAGCTCCAGCAGCAGAACACTGAATCTCACCCAGGATTACAGATGACACAACTCCTCGCTGATCTGGATTGCACCCCAGCATGTGAAAATGGCCTAGGTTGGTAGTGACATTTCTTGAGACATGGAGAGTCTTGCTCCCATATCACCAGGTGTAATAAAAATAACAGGAAAGGCCAAATATGGAAAACTGATTGTTCAGCTTGCTTTTGACCTGCATCATATTTTGCACGTTAATTTCCTTATTTGGAATATATTGCAACGTATGTGTCATTGTTTGTGGTTTTAAGCTGTAAAAGGCTTGTGTGATTTTTAGCTCAGGAACAGTATTCCAATAGCTGTCGCCCCCTGCGTGCTTGTAACCAAGAAAAGAGCCTCAGGCTGAGCTGATTCAAATATTAATCCTGTGGTCGTTTTCCACAACAGCCTCAATAGGTCCCTGTGATGGAATGTAAGGCTACATCTAGACTACCCACCGTATCGGCGGGTTAAAATCGATTGCTCGGGGATCGATATATGGCGTCTCATCTAGATGCCATATATCGATCCCCGAGCGCGCTTATATCGATTCCGGAACAACCCCAACCCCAACGGAGTTGCTGATTTGACAGAGGGAGCCGCGGACATCGATCCAGCGCGGTGAGGATGGGTGAGTAATCCGATCTTAGATATTCGACTTCAGTTACGTTATTCACGTAGCTGAATTTGCGTATCTAAGATGGATTTCCCCCCGTAGTGTAGACCAGCCCTTAATGTCTTCACACCTTCCCCCTGCAGGAGAATGGCTGTTTGACCAGCTGTTTGCCTTGCTGTCTCTGAGGAACTGGTCTGTGGGTGTTCCCCAGAACTGTAACTTTTTCAGTAATATCATACTGTAAAATCTCACAATTTTACATACAGTGTTACTACACATTTTAACAGGAGGATAATATTCAGTAGGTTATGCGTTTTCTAATGATACCTCACAAGCCATTTTCCACTAGCAGGGTCTTCTCTGTTCACAGAATTTCTGATAGTTTGATGTCTGCTGGCACTGGATATCACTATTTTGGCATATCTCTCTCTGTCTCAGTGAGCACCCGCTGTGGTTGTTGAAAGTCTGTGATGCGATCTATGGGATGCAACTGAACAGTGGGACCCCTGAGCCCTTTGTCCCACCACCTGGGCTCCCTCTCACACATGTGATGCTGAGACAAGCTGTGAATCTCTGGCAGATATTGCACTTACACAGACATCCGTAGGTAGGGACACAGCCAACTGAATTACATGAATGCTTCTGCAGCCACTCATAACACTAATGATAGAAAGTCGCCCCCACCACAGCTCTGCAGCCTTGCACCCCTGGATCATACCACCTTGCCTTAATCAGAAGCCTGATCAGTGTGAGTTTATTACACAGGATCCACCCCTCCCTCACTGTGAATAGTACATGAACCAGCCTTGTAATGGAGCTGAGATTTCCCAAGAACTTCAAGCAAAATACACCAGTTTAAGTAGAGCATAAAACAGATTGATTAACTACAGAAAGATGGAGTTTTAAGGATTATAAGTGGTAGGAATAAAAGATCAAAGTAAATTACCATGGAAATTAAAGATAAATTCACAATCTAAACTTTACACCTTATTACACTACCGCGTAGTTCAGTTATGCACACAGGAAGGCTTAATGCTCGAGCTGCTGCACATGCTGGGCAGGCTTAACGTCGGGCTCCCCATGGCAGGAGAGAAGAAGACTCGGCCCCTGGAGGGGCAGGCTGGGGCTTCCTGGATCCCATTTGCTCACAGTCAGCGCCCTGCCCCCACTCCCAAGTCATCCATGGCGCCCCCAGGTCGGCCAGAATGGAGCAGCAGTTTTCACTGCACTACGTCCACTTATGGCTTACAGGCAACTCCCAGACTCACCGCAGTCCACCATCTCGGCCAGAAAGGAGCCCACTCAGCCTCACCATTGCTGCTTTTCCTTCCCCCCAGAACCCCGCGTCTCCTGGGCTGCAAGTAGCCATCCCTGGGATGCCAACAGGCAGCCACAGGGGTCTGTCTCTCAGCAGCCAACCGCACCTCCATGGGTTCAGCCCTCAGAAGGGCAGGTGGGGGTTTCCTGGATCCCAGTTGCTCACAGCCAGCCCAGCCTCCACCTCTAAAACCATCAGTCATGCCCCCAGGTTGGCCATAAAGGAGCCGCCATTCTCCACTTGGACTCAGCTTTGCTTGTTTTCCTTTCACCCAGAACCTCCCTTCTTCTCCTGGGCTGCAAGTAGCCACTCCTGGGAAGCCAAGAGGCAGGCACAGGATTCTACCTCCCAGCAGCCAACCACACCTCCCCAGGCTTTGCAGAATGAAGGGTGGTGCTCTACTAACCCCACTTAGCCGCACAGCTTCTTCCCTGCCTTCCTCAGCTCAACTTTCCTCTATTGCCCCATTCCTGCCTCACTTCCTCCTTTGGCCAGTCATGCAAAGGAGCCCAGCAGGAAGTGAGAGCCTCTATAGGCCAACCTCCAAGAGCAGAGGTGGCCAAGCCACAAGCCTCCAAATGGTGACTGGCCTAACTACTCTAGGTTCTCCAGCCTGACACCAAGGTGCTTTCTCCACTGCTGTCAGCATCCTCTGTCATGCAGGGGTTGGAGTTATCCCAGGGACAGGCCAATAGGAGGAGTGTCCTTTCTGAATAACAAGGGGAATCTGGGAAAAGGAAGCCAGCACATTTCTGCCTGGTTTTGAACCAGGGACCTTTTGCGTCTTAGGCAAATGTGATAACCACTACACTACAGAAACTCCACCTACTGGGTTGTTGCTCACTCTGGCACAGACCGATGGACAAATCTAGAGAATGTGGTGGTAGCCCCTCGATAGGTCAGCTGGCAGGGCAGAGGACTGGAGCCAGCACTCAGGAAGTCGTCCTTACCTCGCCCGTGTGACTCCAGCTTGAGGGAGAGCTTCTTTTTCTTCTCCTTGCTGACAAAGAGCAAGAGAAGAATGAAAGGTCAGGTGGGCCAACTCGGTGCAGAAGCCCATGCTGTCTTTTCCTGCTGCATAGCCTGAAATGAGGGACTCGTGGCAGTTAAAGGAACTGCTGCACTCTCAGAAAACATCCCGCCCGTGCATAAAGGAGGATAGAAGAGCCTGTTAGTCTAGCACGCTCCCAGCTGAACTCTTTCAGCAGCTGCTAGGTTTCTTTTTTGGCCTGTTACTTTTCTGTCTGGGATGTTGTTGTCAGCTGTGGCACAGAAAAAGGACGTCATTGCGAGCTGCCCATAAAGATAAGATTAACTTTTGCCTTCCTTGCTCGGCTTTACTTGCTTCTTCACCCTATTCCTGCCTTAGTTCCTGTGTTACCTGAAGGCAACGGGGGCCCAGCAGTACGAAGAGGAAATTAGACAGCTAGACCCTGGTGGCAAAAGTTCTACCACCGCTTGCCACCCCACTCTCTTCTCCCAGCTTCACATATTGACCGCCAGGGACTTGGTGCCCAGCAGCGCAACGGAAGGCAGTGGACAGAGCCACCCTCGCCTTGAAGCTCTGGCTCATTAAACCGTATCTTCAGTCGCTGATGGCCAATGAGAGACCAACAGCGCTTGCTATTTTAGCACTTGAAAATGCCATTGGTCAGTCACTGGATCTCTTTAATGCTGTTACATAACAAATGAAAATAGAATCTCAGTGTGACATTCTGTACCTTTGGGGGAGTGTGCTGTAACCCCCATATTCCTCATTTTCATATAATCGTGATCTTATATACAGAGCATGCCTTGTAAGGTATCAGGGGAAAGGATATGATCTGCTGAAAGTCATTTCTCTACCCATAGATGTTTACCATTCATGCATATGAAGTTATGAGAATTGTGCAGTGTGGTTATCACTATGCTGTAAGGTGGGGGAGTCAGCCAAATATTAGCTCCCCAGTGACAACAGCAAGGAAAGTAACCAACACCCGGACAGGGTGTCAAACAACCCATCAACAGCCATTGTTCAGCAAGGGAGCTACAGTGCAATCACTTACCTGCAAGAGGACACCCCAGGGGAATTGCTCAGACTTGCTTGGAGAGACGCAGTGATGCTCACCTGACTCTGAAGGGGGAGCAAAGCCAAGAGGGAAGAAAGGACATGATAAAAGCAGAGACATTTGCCATGCTTTGTCTCTCTCGTCCACCTACATCTACAGACACCCCCACACCAAGCAACTGAAGCGCTGACGAAAGGGGAGAGCCTGGCTGAAAAGACACCAGCCGGCCTGTGGTGAGAAGCATCTAAGTTTGTAAGGGCATTGAAAGGGTTAAGATCAGCTCAGAGTGCATTTTGCTTTTATTTCACAAAAACAACGAGGAGTCCGGTGACACCTTAAGAACTAACAGATTTATTTGGACACAAGCATTCGTGGGTAAAAAGCCCTCTTCTTCAGATGCATGGAGTGAAAATTGCAGATAGAGGCATAAATATATATTGGAACATGATGTAAAGGGAGTTACCATACAAGGGGAGAACCAGTGTTGAAGGCTAATTCAGTCAGGGTGGATGTGGCTCTCTCCAAGTAATTGACAGGGAGGTGTCAATACCAAGAGAGGGAAAATTGCTTTTGTAGTGAGCCAGTCACCCCCAGTCCCTCTTCAAGCTCAAATTAATGGTGTTAAGTCTGCAGATCAGTTGTAACTCTGCAATTTCTCTTTGAAGTCTGTTTTTGAAGTTTTTTGAACGGCTTCTTTTAAATGGCTACTTTGAATGGCTACGTTTAATTGTGTTATTGAATATGAACATGTAAACGTGTTATGGAAGTCCCATGTGGTCTAGTGGTTAGGATTTTTGGCTTTCACCCAGACAGCCTGGGTTCAGTTCCCCACACAGGAACAATGCAGAGCTTTTCCTTGGAGGGGAGACAGGAAACAAAAAGAATGGGAAGGGATCCTGCCAGCAGCAGAGCTGGATAGAGTTGGGAGCAGTACTGGATTTGACATGGTGCCATAGTGCTAGGCCCAAGCTCTGAAGGGACCTGTAACAGTAACTTCCTCCCCTCTGCAGAAAGGGAGCCTCAGAGCAGCCTGGATTCAGTAGGGGAGCTGAGACCCCATAGGGCCCTGGGAGCTGTAGTTCCTTGACCAGCTCCCTGCCTTGGAGCAGAGAAGGAACATTTCCCAGCATTCCCTTGGCTGCTATCAACAGGAAAGGGAGGGGGGAAGCTGTGAGACTCCATGCGCTGCAGCTTGCTGTGGCTGGGGGGCTGGCTGTCTGCTAGAAGGGGGTGCCACCTGTGAATAGGGAAGAGGTGTGACCAAGGAGTAGAAGGCTTTGGCCCAGGTAGCACCCTCAGAAGACTTCCCCAGACAGGTTTAGGGATGCTGGTGTGACCTCGCCTGGCAGCCCCCAAAGATGGAACTGGGTGGACTAACTGGACAGGGCCCCTCTCTATCTGAAGCTGGGCAAGGGAGGTATGTGGATCCCACCAGAAGGTAAAATGGTAAGTAAGGAAGGGGAGGCTCTACTGGACCTGGACAGCTTCAGATACAGGACAGGAGGATTTCCACTTCTGAGCCATGAAAATAGAAATTGACTTTTCCTTTCCAGATGTATCTAATATTCATAAAGGGAATCTAGCCCCTGCCTTCCAGATCTGAACACCTCAAAATCAGGAGTGCTCAAGCTCAATTTGGGCAGCTGTTACTTCATTTCTCCCAAATCAATATGCTGATCCACTGTCATTTACTGTAGAAAAAGTAGGAGAAAATTGAGCAACAAACGTTGGGGTCTTCACAGTGCTAACGAGGGCTGGAATTGCTATTTTCAACAGCCATTACACTTTTTTTTTTAGTTTTGTTTGTTTAAAAGGAAGACAGTGATATTGCACTGGCAAATTCCCCATAGAAACAAAGAATGGAACAAAAGAATAATAAAGGCACCTCAACTTTCCTCATTTATGTAGGACGGTCTTATTAGATGGATCCAGACATCTTCCAATCACAGAAGCTGATAATTGTTCCACTTTACTGCAGTTCTGTAACCATGCAGGAACCTAGAGGAGGAAAGTGCCTAACTGCAGAGTCTGCAGCTGCCTAGGGCCAGTGCTGAGGATTTAGAGTCCCTAGTGCTGCCCTTGCAAGGTTCAAGCATGCTCAGCCTTGGCATTGCCTCCGCTCCTGCGGCTAGTAGCTGCAGCTGTCTAAGGCTGGCCTCTGGCAGTTGCCCCATGCTGTAGCTAGAGAAACTACAAGTGGCTCTATGACTCCTGGGGCCATTAAGCTAGAGCACCTAAAGACACTGGAGTTAACCTCAAGGAACAGAGGTCACCAGTAGGAAAGGAATGTCGGGGGAGCAGGGAAGGCGGGAGCAGGTCAGGCTTGCAGAGGGAGCTTCCAGCTGGTTGGGAGCATGTCCAAAGTAGAAAGGAAACAAGTATGGGGAGAGGTGGTGGTGACCAGGTAGCAGACTAGCACGTAGATGGGAGCAGAGGGAGAGACGCTGGTGTCTTCAGATTCCCAAGGGCTAAGTCCTCACTTTGGGGAAATGGTGTTTGCAGGTGGCTTGCTCACATGGCAGGATGGGGGCTGAGGGAGGGATCTGTCAGAACTAATCAGGTGTCTGCTGGCTTTAGGACTTTGAGCTGAGACTAGGACCACATGCAGTGACTGGTGACATGGGGGGGTACTGGAGACATGGCTAGAGAAGGTCTGAATGAGGAAAGAGATAAATCTGTGGGGAGTTTCCTTGGTCACTATGAAAGTTCTGCTCACTGTGGACACTAGTAAACCCACATGGGTGTACAGCTCAATAAGAAAACCCGCGGGCTGAGGGAGCTGTGTATGGCAATGCATATAGTCATGGAGAGGTGTGTGATCAAAATGAAAAATATCTCTGAGGTTCAGTACCGGGTATACGAAGGCACCAATGGCACTGCCCCACCAGGCCCACACTCGGAGCCCACAGTGACTATACCGGGGCCCACAAATATGTTTGGTGCCAGGGCCAACAAAAGGTTAATCCAGCCCTGACTGCCTGAGCACTATTTCAGCCTCACATTTTTGGGTGGAACTCCCACAGTGAGAGCTGCAGAGCACTCCCCCGCAACACACACGCACACACTCGTCCTGGTGTTGGGAGGGGAACAGGAGAAAGGACAAAAGAAGAGATGAAGAGAAAGGAGGGAGGGACAGGTGGATGGAGGAAAAGGTGAAACACAAAGGACAAACCCTAATGTCCCCATGATTCTAAGGGACAAAATCCCAGGTGTGGAATAAAATTCTGCCTCCTTAAGCTCATGTTTTCCATGCCTAGAATTCAACTCTCACCAGATGGATCAGACTGAACAGGTTTCACACCTCCAGGAGGCTCTTACCTTCTAAAGAGGGACGGCTGTTTTCTAGTAAAATCACTACAAGGGAAGGAGAAAACTGGAAAGAGGTTTCTCCTGGCGCTCACGTCCATGAACCCGAATACTCTCTCAGTCCTCAGACAGAGACCTGGAGAAGGAGACTTGCTGAAGCAAAGCCACAGGGGTCTCTGAGGTTTCCCTAGCCCCTGGCCCCTGACTGATGTCAGGATCTCTCTGTGAGGTCACCACCTGCTCACCAATAGTCTTTGACCAATAGTGTGAGGTCCTGCAAAAGGCCTTTGTGATGTCACTGCCACACCCCGCCCTTGCTGTGCCAATGTCCTGCCCCTGGCCAGGCACTTTGGAGCTTGAGCTACTCCCTGTGGATCACCTCACTCAAGGAGCTTTTCTATAGAGCATCCTCAGATGTCTAAGCACACGAGTGCCATGGCAATGAACTGACACACATGGTACCAAGATGAGATCATTAGTAGACTAACCTATAGGAGAAGGACACCCCAGCATTAGTAGGGGAGAAATCCCTACTGAACATGCATTACACCTAGCAGCCCCTGCGTGGGGTCGGGCAGGGGCTGCGGAGGGGGGAGACCTGGGAAAGGGATGGATGGAAAATGTCTGTGCAGCCGGGACATGGCCGGGGGGCGAGGGGAGAAGAGCAGGTGACCCCTGAGGAGCGGGGAGAAAAAGGGAGGGCTGAGACCCCCTCGGAATTACCACTGCCCCCTCCGTGGAGACCCCCCCTCCTCTCCTGTCCTGCCCCCTTTCTCCCTAGAGAGCAACAAGCAACATCCAGGCTGACACCCCCTTCCCTCAAACCCCTGAGAAGTCCCCTGTTCCCCTCCCCCCATTGTGCCCCATTTTCTCTCCCCTTTGCCAATGGCCAGTTCAGATCTCAGGTTTGGGGTGTTTCCCCCCATTTTCACCTGCAGTGATTTGTCCTTGTGTAGGTGGGAAATGGTTCCCCCGAGTGATTTCTGAACTGGGCAGAGGCTGGGGGGGGCCTGAGACAGGGACACCCCTGGGCTGGGCTGGGGGGGCACTCTCTGCTGGCAACAGGGCGTGGGAAGGGCCAGGAAGGGGAGGGGGGAGCAAGTGTCCCCCATAGAGAGGGTCCAGCCCCAGGCTGCTACCAGTAGCACATTCCTATCCTGGCCGGGGGGGGGGCTTTCTCCAGCTGGGACCTGCCCCCCTAGGCAGCCCCAGGCTCTGACCGCACCAGCCCCGCCTGGAGCCCCCAGTGAGTGAGAGACCCCGGAGGGGGAGGGGGAGGGAGCACTGGGCCCTGACAGGAAAGTGACTCTCTCCCCTCAGATCTTGGTGTTTTCCTGTCATGTTATCAAATATGCAGTTTGTGACACAATTTCTTTGCAAATCTCAAAGATTCAAATAAAATAACCTAAACATTTGCCCCACTTCTCTCTAGTTGTCTATTTCTAATTGAATATGCCCTGAGATTTTCCTGTCTCTAATTATAAAATAATAAGAAAATCTCAGATTTACACCTTTTCTCAGATTATTGAACACAAAATGTTTGCAAATGTTGCCCATTTCCTCTTTATTCATTTATCAAGTATTCATGTGAAACACTCAGATTTTACCTCCTATCAACAACTGATATAATATCCCTCTGATTTTCCACTTTCCTCTCTATAATTTGCAAAATGGATCCAAAATCTCTGATTTCCACCCTTTGTCTTTCATTTCTGAACACTGATCTGAAAGCTCAGGTTTTCCCTCTGTGTCATTATCAAATGTCAATTAACAATCCTCTCAAGTTTTGTGCTGTTCCTTATGTTTCTAAATCCCAAAAACTTCTTCCTTCGGGGGATCCTGTTGCCCTGAGTCGCTCTCCATTCTGGATGTTGCAGGAGATTAAATTTCCCAGTGATTGTCTTTCCCCTCTCCTTTGAGGATCATTTGTTCCCTCTTTTAGCTCTGTTAGATATTTGCCAAAGAAAGAGACCAGCCTGATATTTAATACACATCAAAGCCAGAGGCCTCCCTCTGTTTGGGGATCAGTGGTTCGCAGCTGGTAGTGGGAGAGTTGGCTGGCCCCTTTTCTTTTCTCCAGCTGGCACAGGATGAGGGGGTCACTCTGAGTGCAGCATGTCTTGAGAAGTATCCCAAACCACAAGACAAATGGTCTCTGTGAAGGGTTGCTTCCCACAGTGCTAAGATGTAGCCACCTCTGGCAGGATCCATGGTGGCTACTATTTGCTAGTGACAGGCCACGGAAATTTCTTACCTATTTTGCGCCTCCATGCCAGGCCTGCACAACATACGGCCCACGGGCAACGTGCGGCCCGTGAAGTCTCACTGTGCGTCCCACAGCCGGGAATCAAAGGGCTCTGGGCTGCCTGTAGCCGCAGGGAATCCAAACCCCTTTAAAGTTGAGCCGCGGCCGGGATTCAAAAGGTTCTGAGCTGCCCGCAGCCGCAGGGAGCCCAGAGCTCTTTAAATCTCAGCCGTGGCCAGGATTTATAGGGCTCTGGGCAGGCGGGCGGGGAGCTCAGAGCTCTTTAAATCCCAGCCACCAGGGCCAGCTTTAGGCCAATTTAACCAATTCCCTTGAATCGGCCTCGCTCCTAAGAGGACCCCGCACCCAAGCCCCGGTACCAGCAAAAGCCAGTGCGCTGTACCAGGGTGGCCCAGTTTCCCCAGGGGGCAATTTAAAAGGCCTGGGGCTCCCAGCAGGGGCTGGAAGCCCAGGCCCTTTACATTGCCACTAGAGCCCTGCTGCTGGAGCCCTGGGGTATGGCTGCGGGGCTCTGGGGGCTATTTAAAAAGTCTAGGACTCCATTGCTTCTACCTCCCCGGCCCTTTAAATAGCCACTGGAGCCCCGCCGCTTCCCCAGGGTTCCTCGCGGGTATTTACAGAGCTGGGGCAGTGGAAGCAGGGCGCCCCGGGCCCTTGAAGTAGCCCCCAAGCCCCAGGCTGCTGCTGCTACCTAGTGGGAGAGGGGGAGGAGGAGGAGGAGAAGGAAGCACTCACCATAGAGGATGGGCTGTACCCCTGTACCTGCACCCCCTGCCCTGCCTGCAGCCAGCCTGTCCCCAGCCAGCCCCTGCTGCACCCCCTGCCCGCACCAGCCCCGCACCCCCCTGCCCTGCTTGCACCAGTTCCTGCCTGCAGCCTGCCCATCTCCAGCCAGCCCCACACCACCTGCCTTGCCTTCAGCCCTGCACCAACCCCTGTCTCCAGCCAGCCCTGCACCCCTTCCCTGTCTCCAGCCAGCCCCTGCCACACTGCCTGCCCTGCCCGCGCACCAGCCCTGCACCCCCCTGCCCTGTCCTCCAGCCAACCCCTGCCATACTGCCTGCCCTGCCCGCACCAGCCCTGCACCCCCTGCCC
Organism: Gopherus flavomarginatus; assembly: GCF_025201925.1. Taxonomy (NCBI): domain Eukaryota; kingdom Metazoa; phylum Chordata; order Testudines; family Testudinidae; genus Gopherus; species Gopherus flavomarginatus. Next base: position 1,535 of record NW_026114708.1, on the reverse strand, counting down.
TGTCTCCAGCCAACCCCGTACCCCCTGCCTTGCCTTCAGCCCTGCACCAACCCGTCTCCAGCCAACCTCCTGCCGCACCCCGCTGCCTGAAGCCAGCCAGTCCCGCACTCCTTTGTCTCCACGCCCTGCCAACCCATGCCACACCCTCCCTGTGGCCCTGCCTGAAGCCAGCCAGCCCACCCCACACCTCTTGTCTCAGCCTGCCCCACACCCTTGCCAGCTGCAGCCAAGACCCTACCTCTCGCATCCTCCCCTCCCCCACCTCCAGCCAGCCCCATGTTCACTGGTGCCCTGCAGTTCCGAGGGAAAGTAACCGCTGCACACCTGCTTCAATGAGATGGGCAGGGATGCAGCTGGGACCCACACATGTGCAGCCTAGCACACCCTAAGGGAGTGGCAGAGCTCATTTTTAGTTCAGACCCATCTTTTAAAAAAGAACTTTTAGGTAGGGTTAACATACATCTGTACTTTCCCGGACATGTCAGGCTTTTGGTTCTTAAATCGCCATCTGGGAGGAAAATACGGACGTATGGTAACCCTACTGGTACAAAAAATACATACTGTGGCAGAACTTTTATAGGGAACCGGTTGTTAAGAACTGAAAGGCTTTTTTTTCCCCAGTCATCCCTGCGGGGCCCGCACTTCCTAAAGCCGGCCTGCCAGCCACGGCCGGGATTCAAAGGGCTCTGGGCTGCTCGCAGAGATTCCCGGCCGCAGCTGAGGTTTAAAGGTCTCAGGGCTCCCCACCGCCACGGGCAGCCCAGAGCCCTTTGAATCCCGGCAGCAGCTGAGATTTAAAAGGGCTCAGGGATCCCTGTGGCTGCAGGCAGCACAGAGCCCTTTGAATCCTGGCGGCAGCTCCAGGGGATGGAGTGAGGCTGGGATTTCAAGGGCTGAGGCTCCCCTCAGCAGCAGGAGCTCTGGGACCTTTAAATCCCTGCCCCAGCCCTGAAAAGCTCCGGGTTCCCCCAGTCATCAGAGCCCCAGGCCCTTTAATTTGACCCTGAGGGCTCCCAGCCACCTCTTTGGCTGGGAGTCCCTGGTTGATTTAACATCAAGTAACACCTCCCCACCACCAACCTTCCTTTTTGACCCACAGCTGTTTTGGTGGGGCGGGCGCTGGGGAAGGAGGGTTTGTTTCTGCAGGGCTGGGCGGGGTGTTTCCGCCAGGCTGGGAGGGTCCTGAGTGGGGGGTGTTTCCGCAGGGCCGGGGGGTTTCGGTCCTCAGCTGTTTTCTTTGGAGTATTGTGGCCCTCGCTGTTTTTACTCAAAGTACTGTACAGGAACTTTTCAGGGGGATTAAGGCAAAATGCCACATTTATTAGTAATACAGGTATCAATACTCTATGATATGCACATGAGATATATATCACAGTCATGCATTCACGCACACACACAGACATAAACACACTCCGTCTTGCTGTTGTTACCAACTAGTTGCTCCCCTTAACTGCACTGGCCAGGTGAGTTAGATGGGGGAGGGGTGGAGCCGGGCTTCTACCGATCCAAATCGATGGTCAAGATGGTGACAAGAG